>NC_048425.1:12537575-12541036 GCF_013103735.1 Etheostoma cragini
TTCATTTGAATGTACAGTTACACTTTGTGTTGGGTTTGTCCTTTTGACACTGCACCCAAGATAAGTGCTGTCCAACTCATTGTTCAGTAGTAGTGCCAAACTCATTCACTGTATCGCGCTGCAGCTGAAAATGCAATTTAAAGAATAATTGAATCTATCTATACAAACGTATCAGTTATTCGAATGGTTGCAGGCTGATTTTCTTTCATTCGGTTATTCCATGAATCGACAAATCTTTTCATCTTATTATTAATGACAAGAACTTGTTTTCTCTTCAAATATCTGCACTCATATTTTATGGATGCAGTTCTGAGGGGCGGCTGTGGCTCAGTGGTAGAGCGGTTGCCTGCCAATCGGAAGGTTGGTGGTTCGATCCCCGCCCCTGCAGTCATTGTCGAAGTGTCCTTGGGCAAGACACTAAACCCCGAGTTGCCCCCGGTGCTGCGCATCGGAGTGTGAATGTGTGTGAATGTTTATCTGATGAGCAGGTGGCAACTTGTACGGCAGCCCCGGCCACAGTGTATGAATGTGTGTGAATGGTGAATGTTTCCTGTAGATGTAAAAGCGCTTTGAGCAGTTGTTAAGACTGGAAAAGCGCTTTATAAATACAGCACATTTACATTTACATTTCATGACTGACACAAAGCAATTACCCAGAAAATGAGACTGATATTCCGTTGTGGGGATTTTGCATCTCCTCGGGTCGTGTTGGATCTTTTTATGTTTTTTCTTCATAGTCATTTTGGTGTGTTGGTGGTCATTTTTCATCTCCTTGGGTCGTTTTGTTTCTCTTTTGTGGTTTTTTTGCGTCTTTCCGTGACATTTTTTAGGAGATGCCCAGGGGGGCTCCCCTTACACCTTGGGTCCCCGGGCCCGCTTCAGGCTCGTTCAGTACAGTACAGTTTCCATGGGTGACAAAGAGGGAAAGAAGAGATGGACAGAGAGAAGAAAAAGAGAAGCAGAGAAAATAAATATATAGAAAACTGTGTGACAGGAAGCATGAGAGTGTGAAAAATGGCTGGCTTAAAGAACATGATTGGCCCTATGCTGTTACCACGGTGACTAATGGGATACCAAAGTTATTCGCACTGAATTGCATGAAAAGCGTGGGTGATGCTGTGAGTGTGTAAAAAGATAAAGATAAGAGTGTGTGTTTAAAAGACAGAGTACTTGTGCAGACAGAGAGCAAAATGGTGTGTGTGTGTGTGTGTGTGTGTGTGTGTGTGTGTGTGTGTGTGTGTGTGTGTGTGAGAGAGAGTGACGTGTGGAAATGAAGTGTATGCGTGTGTGTGCACATTGAAAGGTATACTGTGTGTGCTTACTTCACTAGTCAGGGATGTAACAGAGGGATCAGGACGGATTAATGCAGCTTCCAATAATTGTTCTTGTGTTTTATTGCTTTCCTTTTCTTCTCTTTTTCTCTCTCCTTTACTCCCTCCATTCTCCCCCTCCCATGTAGAAGCAAATGGCCTCTTTCGCTCTATTTTTCCTCTAAGCTCTCACTGACGCAGGGATTTTCCTTAGCCTTTTGTATTAAAATTGCTGTTATTTGTCACACCAAGACCAAGGGCAAGAGAGAGGGAGGGATGCAGGGAGGACGAGAGGATTAGATGGAAGGCAGAAAGACGGAAAGAGGGAGAACGAAAGTGGTTAAAGAGGTTCGATACTGAAAGAGGAGTTAGAAGAGGAGGTAGAATAAGGGAGTACTGGATGTGTAAAGACAAGCGAAACACAGAATAGGGGAAGCAGGGGAAGGGAGAGCGGCGAGAGGTAAGTAGAGGGAAATAAGACCACCCTGCTTTTGGCTGTAATCCATCCTATTTATGCACTTCTTCCCAAGATAAGAATTCCAACAAATGAATCTCTCATTTTCTACGCTCCTGGCCTTTTGCACACACCCCCCTTATTGCATACACACAACACTCTCACACACACGGCTAGCCTCATCATATCATGCATCATCTTTTCTTGTTTTAATGTTGCAGCTCATTTAAACCTTTTAAGCCCCATTTGGCTGATGCCCTCACCCACATGAACACATTCACACATGTAAAACTGCTGATGGAGGGGTACAAAGAGAGAAGAGTGACAGAAGAACACATAGCAACATTTTAAAGGGTTAGACTCCCCCATAGAAGATTAGAAAAACGCAGGAGGAATTACTCCTGAAGGGCAAGGAAGAGGGTTTCCTTGCTTCAGGCAAGATAATATTAACCCACTTTGACTCGGTACCCTGTGGTGAAATTTTGAAGCTGTAATTGTAGGAGCCAGATTCTTCTGGGAGCAGAGAACAGCAAGACCCCTTTATCTCTGCTCAGGAACCTCACTCCACCTTCTCCTGTTCCTTAAATTATTCTGAGGGAGACCAATGGTCTTCCCTACAGCCACATGACGAAATAAGAACAGGTTTTTTTTTTTAGGGTGAAAGCAAAACAAAAGGGTAATAAGGAGTGTGACAGAAAGGATTATGTACACAGTATGTACTAGGGCTGCTTGATTATGAAAAAAAAAAATCCAGATTATTTTTGGTCCAATATGGAAATTACGATTATTTAACACGATTACGCATTAACCTTTGGATATAACGGATCCGGGGTATGATCTTTTAGTGTAATTAATCTCACAGAAAGAGTCTTTGGATCAGAATAAAATCTCTTTTACTACTGTGAGTCGGTTCAGTTTTTATAGATATCACAAATAACTTTAAACAGCTAATGAACAATTCCAGATACATAACACGATATTGCATCACACGTCACATTTTCACTCACTATGACCACTACTAGCCTACTCTATTTACTAAACAGTGCCCTAAATTATGAACACTAATGTCACCGTCAGTGGGCTTATTTACTAGCTACCAAGGGAATATCCAGCACATAGACGGTACCTTACGTGACTCATGTTGACTCATTTTACATACAGATTAACAAAAATACTAAATGCTGGGGGAACATTACTTTGTTTTCCCCTACTTTGTGGTACACCCACTTTTTAAACAGTAAGTGAATACAGCGTGTGGGAGGAATACAATGTCTACTGCAGCTGGGGGGGCAGAGGGACAGCAGGGCTAGCTAACATTAACTGTTCCCAGACAACGGGAGTTGGTTTTGCCTTTTTTTGCTCACAAAACTCTGCTGTGGCTGCTCTCCTTCTGCCATCTTTACTCCTGCTGAGTTTTTAAATTCCAGTGGATGCACACGACTTGCCCCCCCCCCCCCGCGACTGTTGAGAGAGTTTATTGTTTCGGGGGGGGCGGGGGCAGATGTGCACGTGGGGATGTGCGCATGCCCGTGTCATTCAGAACACACAACAAACTAAGAGTGTTCTTGCAAAACAGAACTTGGCAAAGTAGGTTGGGAGCTGAAATTGAAATTGAAATTCAATTAATTACACAGCCCTAGTATGTACATTATACTCTCTCTCTCTCTCTCTCTCTCTCTCTCTCTCTCTCTCTCTCT
>NC_048425.1:12541178-12544492 GCF_013103735.1 Etheostoma cragini
GTGTGTGTGTGTGTGTGTGTGTGTGTGTGTTTGCCCCAGCATACACTGTGCTATACTCTACTGTATTTACTCTGCAGATGTTTTGTCAAAACATTATTGTATAGCTCTGTGCATGTGTAGGTTTGAGTGGTTGTGGGCCGGTGTGTGTGTGTGTTCTGCCTATAGATGTTTTTGTGTTTGTTTGCTAGTTTTTTGTGTGAGAGGGTGGGTGTTTTTTCTTAGAGTGATGGATGAGCTCGGTGGCAGATTGATGTTGAGCACAGTCCTGTAGGGACACACACACACACACACATACAATTCCAAGCACTGTAAACCACTGTTATCCTCTAGGAACTTCTAGACTCAGTGGGGGGCATTTACTGTCCTAAATGACTGAACCTTTTATGGGAATCAGCAGTTTTGTTTGTTTTTATTGTCATTAATGCTCCATCTATAAGCGTAACATCATAAAGATGCATTGGACAGCACAGCCTGTCTGCAAATTACATTCACTGTCCTCTTCAGACCTATGGACGCACACAAACTTCATAAGATGAAAGCTTACTGATGCATGTGCACCATTGGTTAACGTTTGGAGGGGACAGCCACGCCGCGTCCCTGATGTCTTTCTTTTCCTTCCACTGAGTTGCGTTTGCTAGCGACTTAAATCTGCACTGTGCTCTGGAGCATGGGCAGCACTTCGCAGCACTCTCTAACATGCTTGGACAGCTGCATCCCACAGCCCAGTGGGGTGCATTCACTATCGCCCTTAAATCTGCCTAATTACGCATCTCATCAGCCCTTCAGCCGCTCGATAGCTGTAATCCTAGAGTCACACACACTCACACACTGCCTCTCCTTCTCCACGTCTGTCTTTATCTCTCTGTACATCTCCTTCCTGCCTTTCTGGGTTTTGTTCAGCACTTCTGTGTCTTTTTCTCACTATCTCTCTCTCTCTCTCTCTTTCTATCTCTCTCTCGCGTCATTCTCCACTCTTCATCTCTCCTCTAATCTTGTCCTACACAAGAAACCAATCTCTTGGAGCTCTGTGTAGCACAGTGAGCCAGCGCCACCGCTCCCCACCTCCCACAATAACTGCTCCCTCCTGGGTTTGCCTCGCTGCCTCATTGCCTCCCCCTTTCGATCCCACCACCCCACCATCAAAACCCTCTCCACCCGGCCTGGAGCTTCCACGCTGCAGCCAGATATCAGACACACACACACACATACACACACACACACACACACACACACACATTAAAGATATGAACAAGATCAGTCACGCTGGCTGCATCTTGTTCCCCTTCACTCTGTGGAGAAGAGATAATAACATTGTTAGCGATGGAAGGGAAGAGGATGGAGAAGATAGATAGCGGAGACAGGAAAAGGAGGAGTCATGAAGTTAGGGATCAAGAGATGGAGGGGTTAGAAGACAGGGAAAGGGACAGGGAAGATGGAGGAGATGGCGATAGAGAAGGAAAGTGAAATTGCATAGTTCAGAGGGGGAATTGAAATATTCTGATTTAGACTTAGACTTCTCTTTATTGATCCTTTTGGGATGACTCCCGTGAGGAAATTGAAAATGAATTAAATGAAGATAAAATGCTAGCTTCCCTGATCTCCTCCTGCAGTGCTCTAACTGCAAAGTACTGGTCTTACACTTCAAAGTATAAGAGTATAGTTTACGTAACAGTGCTATGAAACCAAGAAAACAACTCTTGATTCAAAGAGGAGAAACCAATGAACTAAATATACATGAGAAAGTATATCAATCCAGGTCCAACCACTATATTGCTGTGGTTATATAAAATGTATTTATCTTTTTCTGAAGGGCAAGGAGATATTAGAAAAAATAGCAGCTCAGCCTTTCCTCTGGGAGTCACAGGTGATTTGCACTGAAAACAGGGATATGATCTCACTTCAGTTATTCTAGTTACTCAGTTAGCGAAGTGAAAGGTTGAGTGGAGGGAGAAAAAGAGGACAAGGCGAGAGCTGGACTTATGCTCGTAGGAACGTTTGCCGAGCCCCTGAAGATGCAGTGAACAAATATCATTTAACCCTGAGACATTAGCCGTGTGCACTCGGCATGTGTCTCTGTCTGTGTGTGATGATTCATGGTGCGAAACCCAGCTAATGAGATATGAATAAACAACCATGGTCAATGCTCTTACTCCTTTTTGATAAAACGGTTAGGGTCAAAGCTTGTGTGTGTGTGTGTGTGTGTGTGTGTGAATTTGTGTATTGAGACAGAATGCATGCAGCATAATTTTTTAATGGAAGAACGGCCTAATATTAAGTCCAATGTGGAGAGCCGAGAGTTCTTTTCCCCTCCAATGGGGGCGGGGCTTGAATGTGTGTCTGTTATCTGCCTTCCTGTAATCCTCCCGGCCATCCGGCACATTTTCCAAATTCACTTTTGATGCATTGTTCCGGTATATTCACCTGCTGCTTCACAAGGCAGTTCATTTCTTTTGGCCAGTACTGTTTATGTGGGGGTGTCCTTTCTTATACGTTGTCTCAAGATAAGATATTATAATGAGGATTATCTCCATTATTCCCAGGGCTGTGACGATCTAATCCCTAAAATTTCAGTCCTGGTTGATTTGGCAACACCAGTGGTCTTTTTTTCCTAGATGGGAAACCTAAGAGCAACAGGTGCTTCTGCAGACAGTGCGACTAAACAAATCGAAAGTCCATTACTCCCTGCAATATTTAAACTGATCTGAATGCCCAGGTTCTCTTGTTTTGTAGCTGCTTCACAATAAAAGCCACCCTGTGATTAGCCCGATGAATGCAGCAAACATTAGCAGTAACTAAATACAGGTCAGAGATGGCATTAGGAGAGTGAGACGGTATCGCTGGATTGCATACTTAGTTTCCCGTGGATCCCCTGTGCTTACATCACAGCAATTTGAATCCAGTGTGGGAATGGCTGGCTCCTAGCCTGGCAAGCCTGACCCACATTATCCAGATGTTAGGTCTGGGAACTCACCATTGGCACGGCTCAATCCGAGGGGCGGGATAAACGGATGTCTTTCAAATTCTGTCTGCACGCAATAGGATATCTCTACAACCAAGCAGAGCAACGCTAGTTGATAGACTAAACTTTTGCCGTATCCAGTCAGCAAAATGCCAAACCCATCTTCCTTTTTTAAGAAAGACTTCAGAGCTTAACTCAAAGTCTTCCAGATTTTAAATACAATGAATGGGTTATGTATATTGTAATCAGACAATAAAAGACTTCTCTTCCCCTAGTGACAGTGATGTCTTTCAGCCTTTCACCTACAAAGATGCGTAGTCCAATCATCAAATGATTTGCCTCCACACACACACAC
>NC_048425.1:12544592-12586842 GCF_013103735.1 Etheostoma cragini
TTTTTTTTTTTAGAATGAAGAAATTAACAAGATAAAAGCAGTTTCTTTAGGTGTGAAAAAATCCCGCTGAACCTCATGGTAATAAATCGGTGCAGCTTCTGCTTCATCTCCTATCAATCCTTTATCCTTTTACAGTAAAGCTGACTATTTCAGCTGATATTCTGCAATTCTCCACATTCCTTTTTGCATTCATTTGCTCTTTCTGTCATGCAGCCTTGACAGAAGCCTTTTATTTTCCACTCAGCTTACAAAAAAGGCTGATAGCTTTTTTTAACCACAAACGCATGTATGGAATTGATAAACACCTTGACACCAAACTGAGCTCTTAATCAGAAAGTTAGCCACACCTGCATATTTAACCAGAGCTGTTTAGTCTGTTTTTCGCCTTTTCATTTGAGTATTTCAGGGCATCCTCACGTCCTATCACGTTTTTCACTATCCAACTAGCCAGTTAATTACTATGAAAGCAAAGTGCACACATCAGCTCCCTTGCCATGAGGAACCCTTGATCTTTGTTTGGGAACTTTTTGTGCTATCAAATGTACATGTTGTGGACAAAAAATGGGATAGATTTGTTTAGGGATAAGGATGAGATGAAAGGAGCGATGAGACGGGGCGGATCAGGAGAAGAGGATATGGAGAGGTGCTTGAGACGTGAAGTGGTGACTGTGTGGGAAGGCAGAGAGAGAGAGACGGAGGACGACAGGGCTTCAACCTATGCAGATGCACATAAAGGAGGGGAGGGAGCCGAAGAGGGATGGAAACTAGTGAGGGGGAACAGAGTCGGGGCTTTAATAAAGCAGGTAAACGACAAAGACAGCAGAAGAAGAAAGCTGAGTAATACTGAGGAAACAAGTCAGGAGAAAAGAAGTGTTTTTGAGAATCATCTAGCCTCACAGTTGAGTTTGCAAGGTGGAGTGATGATCAGATTCATTACGTTTAAACTAAAAAAGATAATTGATTACAAGTTCTAATTCACCAAGATCATTATGTAAATGAAAGTTGCTCAAACTAATGTATACTCTGGATATCATTTGAACATGACAATTCATTCTTCACCTCGGAAACATCAACTTAATTGTCGGCATTCGAGTTGCATTGTGGGTAATGCAAGCACCAGTTTTTACAACAAAGAAAAATGCTTGGAATAAAAAACGATATCTCTGGGTCCGCTGCATCAGTTTTAATACTTTTAAATTTAGCGCATTGGTGTATTTACTGCATGGAAGCAGTGGCGGAATATACGGCGCAGGAGAGAAGCGAGTGGAGTATTGAAGTGAAAGGTTGTTGTCAGAGCAGCAAGACCGTGGAAGATAGATGAAGACCGGGTCAGCAGCTCCCCGCTAATGTCACGACAGATGACTAACTGTGGTTTCGCGTGTGTTGCTGTGTGTGTGTGTGTGTGTGTGTGTGTGTGTGTATGCTCGAATGTGTTGGTGTGAAGAGAGGGTCAGCAACTTTTTGCCCAAGGCTGACTAACCCGGAGTGTGTGTGTGTGTGTGTGTGTGTGTGTGTGCGCGTGTGTGTGAGTATGCCCGCGTGTGTGTGTGTGTGTGTGTGTGTGTGTGTGTGTGTGCGCGTGTGAGTGTGCGCGCGCGTGTGTGTGTGCGCGTGCGCGTGTGTGTGCGCGTGCGCGCGCGTGTGTGTGAGAAAGTGAGTACAAGGTTGCCAACTTCAGCACTACAAGGCCGCCACTGTTTGTGTGTTTGCCTCTGGTTATTGTGTGTGCACACGTGTGTTTGATTCCGTTCCTCTCTGGGAATGTGTTTCCATTGATTTGAAACCAACACCACTCCCAGTTAAAACGGTTTCTCGTCTTTTTTTTGTTGTTGCTCCGTTTCTCTAACATGATACCTCTGGTCCAACTAAAAAGCCACTCTGCTTCCTTGTCATGGCAACATATTGCTGTCGTATCTCTACTGTCCACTATTTGTCAATTTGTGGACCATAAAAAACAAAAAAATGAGCTGAAAGGTGCTAAAACACATATCTGTGGGTTTGTCAATACTGACAACCTCTTTCACATTACACATAATCATTTGACTTGTTGCTCATATACAAATATGAACAGTGCAGATTGAACCACTTATAACCTAAACCTTAACCTTCTGATTAGTAGAGCCTGAAGGCTTCAGCTACCTGTCTGGAAGACTTGCATTCAAACTTACACTCTAATCATTGTTTACTGTTTCTTTAAAAGCATAAATCAATTAATTCAGCCCATTTAGTGGTAATTATGAGGGAACATGTTAAGCTGAGAAGTTGACTACGCTGTGGAAGTGGTTTTATGTGAAAACCTCCCCATTGAAGTGTTACTAATTGGTGTGGCAATGAGAGTAATAACTCCAGTCAGCTTTAAAGTGCTCTTTCCCAGAATTTTGAAACCAAAATGTTGCCCCTGCTTGGATTACATCAGCCTAGCTACATCTTTAGATGCCTTATCTGTTATCACAATTGATTGAAAGAGTTCTGTGTTCACATTTATGGGATAAAAGGTCTGGCCCAAAGCTATTCGTGTGTGAGCCAGTTTATAGCCCCTGGTAATCTGATTTCTAACTCAAAGTCTAAAAAATAAATAAATAAATAAAAATCCCAAAGTTCACATTCCAAATAGAGTAATGTGTGTCTGCTATCTGCTTACAGCTAAAAATAACTCCCCATTGGCTGTTCTACAGTCTAGATAAAAAACAAGAGGTGATTGATTCTTTTTCATTTCAGCTATTTTTTTAATTATTTAAAGAAATTACTTTATTACAGATGCTGGCTACAATGTATCTTCATTTACAATGTTTATAAAGACTTTTATAGCCTTGGTCTTTCAATATTGGTTTTATTGCTTCTTCCTTTTATTCTGTTTTTATCTACCATAAAGCACTTTGAAACTACCTTCTATTGAGTTCTATCAAAATGGAAGAATGCTGTTCCTTTAGGTCACATAAGATATAGGGCTTTGCTGACTAAGATTTTCCTTAGTTTGACCACTTTCTACATGCTTTACTCAAAGGCCCTTGAGTTGACTTAAAAGCAGCAGAAGTTTTTAATTTTTTAAATAGTGAAAACAATTAAACCAACAGAAGTAAAAAAATATAGTTGACTAAGTGGTTTGAATAACAACTGTCCTTCTGTCTCTACCCGAAGGATTTGGACGTCAATCCTTGCTGCGCCGACCCAGGAGAACTCAGCAGAGTCCAGCAAAGGCCCGACTGCATCAGCAGAAATGGCTCCAGCAGCCATGTCTGTACCTCCATCCTCTGTCACCTCCCTCCATCCCTCCCACCTCTCCTCACATCTCCTCTCCTTCCTCCTCTCCGCCTTTCTCCTCCTGTCCTGTCCTGGATCGGTGCACGCAGGCTCGTCTGAGTCAAACTGTTCAGCTAGCGGAGACCCCTGTCAAGAAGGTGGGTTGGTCTGATGTGTGAGAAAACACATTACAAAACATACAGTTTTATGCATATATAGAAGGGATGACCATGATTTTATCATACATATGATGTATTTCTTATCTTGACTCTTACGGTATATGCAGCTTATGAAAGGGTTGACATGGTTGTAGTAGGGGAAAGTTGCCTGTGTACCAGCCATGTAAGGCACTGATGTCACCAGCTGAACATGATGTTTTAGATCCCTAAAGTTGACCAGTAAAAGGCCAGCAGTCCTCAGACAAAAACACAGAACACAGCCTAATTTCGTTTTTTTTTTAATCACATTTTTTAATTTCTTTTATATTAAACAATTTACATACGATATACAAACATAGCAAACAATACAATGAGACATGGAATGCGTCCCAAAGTCAAAAAACACAGAGAAGTAAGCTGGGTGGGAGCGAGACAAAACAGCATATGCAGAAACAGACACACACGCACGCACGCACACATACACACAGGCAGACACAAACAAGGGACCAATCACGTGCGCAGGTTGAGGTCTGGGCTGTAGCCTTGTGCCCAAAGAGCCAGTGATGCTGTGCCAAGTGTTCAGGGTCTTTGCGGCGCTCCATGGATGCAGGCCGTCAACAGTTCCATGTACACATCATCCAAGAAGGCAAAGGTCCATGCACGGATAAACATGTCATGAGATGGTTTCCAACGGGTTGCAATCATTCTCAGTCTAATTTAAGGTGAAACACTGAATCCAGTTTCATCTTTCCTTTACTTTAAAATTGGCTCATTCACAGAATTTTAATTTCTAAAGTGGCTCATTCAATTTATTTACTGTCCTCTTTTGTATGAAACGACACAGTTATAATGGAGGCATTAGATGCTTTAAGTTATATGCATTAAGGCATTTATAATTTCATCCAGTGTTAGCATCCTACATATGTATAGGCCAGGTCTCTATTGTCTTGGTTGTACTGTGCATCCCGAATGTATAGAACCGATTTTTGAGAGAAAAATATAGACCATACTAACTTTATATCAAGCCACAGAGCTTATTCACCTCTCAGCTCAAGCTCTGCAAGAAAGTATTCCTAAGGTGACTTACTATCATATTTCAAAAAATATATTCCTTTATCATACCATACTCCACAGCGTAACCACATAGAGTTAGAGTATATGTCTCACTCGATACCAGGACTTCTTCATTTCAAAATAGCTTATAAATAACCTCCAGGCATGTATTGCAGTTTATTTTAGCCAGCTTATTCTGTGTGACCTGTCCAGAAGCTCTGCAAATAACAGGAAAGAGATGTATTTACCGGTTGCTAATATATAGATTAAGTTGAACAATGTCAGCAGAATGTTCATAAAGCAGGAACGCTAACCCATATTAAGGTGACAGTTTCATTGCCTCCTCAGCAAAAACTGTACATGCATGGTTACTGTATCAGGTCATGATGCCAATTTACAGCCGTGAAACTAGAGCACATGGATTCCATTTCAATATGTTGTATTACGAAAAATGGGACCATTATGGAAAATCTCCCACTTATTATATTCCTTTATGAGGTTGTACTGCTACTGCACTTCTTACAAAATGCCCACAATGGCAGACTGTACAGGATAAGAGAGGAAGAGATTAGTCAGGGCATCACACACAATTTGTTGCTACTAAATATTTCTTGTACAACAGTTGCTGCAACATGCAGTTTGATAATCTTTCTTTTTGTTTAATATTTCAGGAGTGGTACTGCCTGTGTGGAACCCTCAGAACCCCTCTGTGGGGGACAAAGTGGCACGGGCCATTGTTTACTTCGTAGCGCTTATCTATATGTTCCTGGGCATGAGCATTATAGCGGACCGATTCATGTCTTCTATTGAGGTAGGCAAGAGAAGACCACTTATTTTACAATCCAGACGTTCCTTAATTTCTTATCATGATATTAAATGCCTTCATATTAGATTAATGCAGTTATATACAGTATATAGTACTCATTTAAGTTGACACCATCTGTTTGGGGGGTGGGGGGTATAATGAATTTAATGACCCGTTTGACAGCTCGTTGGCATCTTTGTTAAATCAATAAATTGCCTTTCTTTAATTTCTTCTCATTTCCCTTTGGTGGCTTCTCCACTTTTTCTTTTTTCCTGTTGTTTCTTGTTGCTTTTCCTTTTGCCTTGTTTTTTTATTACTGTCCTGTCCTTTCCAATTGGTGCACCCACTTTCCTTGTCTATGCTGTTCTTTTCCTTTCCTTTCATTGCCTTTAATTTACTTTTATTTTCTCTCTCCTCTCCTCTCCTCTCCTCTCCAGGTCATCACTTCCCAGGAGAAGGAAATCACCATAAAGAGGCCGAATGGTGAGACCACCACCACCACGGTCAGGATCTGGAATGAGACCGTCTCTAATCTCACTTTAATGGCCTTGGGTTCCAGTGCCCCCGAGATACTGCTGTCAGTTATTGAGGTGAGTACAATATGAGCCAGGTGGTTACAGATTAGATTAACTGATACACAATTTAATGGGAACACAGTAATCTGATTTTCTCCCCACCTATAGGTGTGTGGTCACGGTTTCGAGGCTGGCTCTCTGGGTCCCAGCACAATCGTGGGCAGCGCTGCCTTCAACATGTTCATCATCATTGCCCTGTGTGTGTATGTGGTTCCTGATGGGGAGACGCGCAAAATCAAACACCTTCGGGTGTTCTTCGTCACGGCGGCCTGGAGTATCTTCGCCTACATCTGGCTTTACCTGATACTGAGTGTCTCTTCCCCTGGAGAAGTGGAGGTGAGGACAGACAGAAATGGAAGCTGTTAAGAGAGGAAAGTTTGAGGTAAAAAAGAGAACGTTGGGTAGCAGTGGTGGAAGTATTCCGAACCTTTTACTTAAAGGTCCCATGGCATGACAATTTCACTTTATGAGCTATTTTAACACTAATATGAGTTCCCCCAGCCTACCTATGGTCCCCCAGTGGCTAGAAATGGTGATAGGTGTTAAGCGAGCCCTGGGTGTCCTGCTCTGCCTTTGACAAAATGAAAGCTCAGATGGGCCGATCTGGAATCTTGCCTCTTATGAGGTCATAAGGAGCAAGTTTATCTCCCGTTTCTTTGTTTTCCCAACCCATTTGACCTACCCATGAGAGAGAGACATCATTGCTTACAAGCAAAGTGGCAGTTTTGGCAGTACAGTAAACTAAGGTCTATATAAAAGAGACTTCAGATACAGTATTAGGGACCACTAAGGTCTATATAAAAGAGACTTTAGATACGGTATTAGGGGACCACTAAGGTCTATATAAAAGAGACTTCAGATACAGTATTAGGGACCACTAAGGTCTATATAAAAGAGACTTCAGATACAGTATTAGGGACCACTAAGGTCTATATAAAAGAGACTTCAGATACAGTATTAGGGACCACTAAGGTCTATATAAAAGAGACTTCAGATACAGTATTAGGGACCACTAAGGTCTATATAAAAGAGACTTCAGATACAGTATTAGGGGACCACTAAGGTCTATATAAAAGCATCCAAAGAGAACCATGTCATGCAACCTTTTAGTAAAAGTATTAATAGCACACTGTAAAAAAGAAAAGTCCTGCATTAAAAAAGTGACTTAAAAACTGACAACAATCCACACAATTCTATCAATCAACTAAGTGTTTAATCTTCTAATTATTTCAGCTTTACATTTATATATTTAATATATCTTTAAAAAGCCCTATTATATCTTAAGATGTCCGATTAATGTAGTAAAAACTATATTTCTCTCTGAAATGTAAATGGACTATATTTCTAGATAACTATTTCTAGATAGATGACTATTCAAAGCGTTTAAACAAAGTACAAGAACCATTCACACACATTCATAAACTGGTGGCTGAGGCTGCCGTACAAGTAAACATTAAAACTCCGATGGCTCAGCATCAGGAGCTATTCGGGGTTCAGTGTCTTAGGACACTTCAACATGGGACTGCAGGGTCGAGGATTGAACTTATGTACCTCAAATTTGTACAGTACTTGAGTAAATGTACTTAGTTACTTTCCACCACTGCTGCGTAGTAAGGAAAAAGGAATCCGTTAACTCTGTCTCTTCTCTCCTCTAGGTGTGGGAGGCGGTGCTGACCTTCCTCTTCTTCCCGCTCTGTGTAGTCCAGGCCTGGGTGGCCGACCGCCGCCTCCTCTTCTACAAGTACGTCCGCAAGCGTTACCGCGCTGACAAGCAACGCGGCATCATCATTGAGACGGAGGGAGGGCCGGACGGAGGGATGAGTATGGGCAGAAGCGGAGCACTGGCTCCAGGGGGGTTCACCAAGATGGACATGCTGGAGCTGGACGGACAGATGGCCTTGAATTGTCACAGCGGGATGGACGGAGGGACGATGGAAGATGGAGGAGCCAAGGATGAGGAGGACGAGGCCAGAAGGGACATGGCGAGGACGCTGAAGGACATGAAGCAGAGGCACCCGGACAAAGACATGGAACAGCTGATTGAGATGGCTAATTATCAGGTTAGGAGGAATATGCTAATATGGGCACATCAGTTAGTAATATTGGGTATCACTGTACTTTGAAGGAATAGTTTTGATTAGTTTTAGACATTTTGGGAAATATGCTTGTTTGCTTTTTTGCGGTGAAAGTCAGTTGAAACTGTCGATACCACTCATGTTGTGCGTTGAGCACTGGGAGGCAATTAGCTTAGCTTAGCATAAAGACTGGAAGCAGGGGGAAATTGCTACAAAGGTTTATGGAAGTTGTAACATCGTAGGAAGTTACAGGCTATTTCTTAGCAAACAGCAGCGTGGCGCTGGACTGTTTGGTGAAAATAGCTAATGCACGTTAACTATTAAGCAGCTAACCCCCTCTAAAATCACAAAATGTCCCTTTTTATGTTTCTATGGACCATACAGTAACATGCTGAGCTTTAGAGGTGCTAGTTATTATTAATATAGGCATATTATTGACCCTTTGGAGTAATCCAAGCTGTTTCCCCTTGCTTCCTGTCTTTATGCTAAGCTAAGCTAACAGCTTCCTGGTTTGAGCTCCATACGTAATACACAAAGATAAAAGTGGTGTCAATCTTCTTATTTCATTCTCAGCAAATTAGTTTATTTACCTGAATGTCAAGCTACTCCAAGACATTCATTTACATTATACTGTATTTTAGTCAACAATTTATTATATCTTGATATAACATGATTGGTGTGTACACCTGTATGAATATGGTTGAATGTTACAAGTCAGCTGCTAATAATAGAAGCCCTGCCTTTCTTCTACCTTGTTTGCTCCGTCTTGACTTCATCTTGACTTTGTTCCTTTTTTTTCTGAGCTAAAGATCTTGTTACATCTTAACGAATCCTAACATCATGCATCACATTTCATATGCGACTCCTCTGAGGGTGACTTTGTGTTGGAGATGACGCTGTGACACTTTCAGCTGTGAACAAGGTGTTTTAAATGATAGCAGGTAGGACAGCATACAGCTGTTATACAGAGAACATTTCAAAAATGTTCCAGCCAAACTTCTGTTTGACAACTAATGCAGTTGCCTTTGTAAATTTAATTAAAATGTATCCCTTTCATTCTTTTCTTAATATAATAATAGTAATAGAAAATGAAAACCCAAATATGTGTGCACACCAAATGTAAACAACATTATAATTAAGTGTTGGCTGAGAATCAGTCTCTCTCAAACACACATAAACAGATGCAAATCCAGTTTTTCGGGATGCTCCTCATGTAATGTTGTGTGCTGATAAAACCACTAGTGTGCAGAGAGGAAGGTGGCTCTTGGCTTGATGGACAGCACTGTAACATGCAACCTCTCTGACATCCAGGTGATTTTTTTGCCAGGTAAGTTGTATAAATATTAGATATGTGAGCGTGAAAGTTAATCCCTGGCCTTGGAAGCTGTAGCTTGACAAAAACTGTGTAACATAAGGTCCACTTGTTATCTTTTTATTTATTTATATGTTATCTTACAGCAGCATCTCACACATTGAGCTTAACATACAGGCAGGTGTGGTCAACAGCGGTACAAAAAGCCAGCAAATGGACGTCAAGTTAAGATTTTTTGGTGGAATTTAGATTTATAATTTGTTAATAGATATATATAAGCCCTTTTCCTTTGTCCTAAGTTTAACTTTTGGTTAAATTTGGCATTAGTTTAGTTTAGTAGTTTAGTTTTGATCTTCATAGGAAGAAGTCGGTTAATCTGTTCTCATCCCTGATGTGAAAATAAAGAAGCTGCTACATGCACACGCACACACACACACACACACACACACACACACACACACACACACACGCGCACACACACACACGGTTACACTTTTGTTTTTATGAATACCAATGGTCAAACTAGCACATAACGGATTTCTCTGTTGCAACTATTTTTATCCTTCAAATGAATTTCTTGGTCTTGGTCTTTGTTTTGTTGGTAGGGAGGGAGGGAGAGAAGGAAAGGAGTTTGGCAGGCAGCCCGAGGTGCACTGGACTACTTCCAGATGTTTGTTTGCATTCAAGCCTCCCTCCCCCCTGCAGCTACTCCCTCAGCCTCATGCTGTAAATAAAAGTGACTGCTGCCCTGGAGATTAAACTCAACCGGATAAATTAAGGATTTTTTTGTTGTCAGATTGAGTCATTAAAAATAAAAATTAAATAATGTTCCCCCTGTGGTGCTATTTAACTTTTTCATTAAGTTAGGCCAGCGTGCTCAGCACACAAGATAAATTGTTTAAGGAAATGAACAATTACAGATGCCATCATTCCTTCATTTCAAATGTCATTTCTGGCTGGCTTCCCTTAAATTTGAGTCCACCTTTGATACAATGAGCTCCATGAGTGGGAGTCAACTAATGTACTGATTTATTTTTACTGTCTTGGCAAATCTAGTTACAGCATTTACAACTTTTAAGCATGGGGCGAAGTTCCACCATTACAAATACCAGGATCTAAAGGGCAGGATGTGGGTCCAAACCTCCAAAGTGTCCTTAAGTGAATTTGTAGCTGACCCTCAAATCTCCCTGTGGAGACGTACAAAGAATCTCCCAAGAGAGGTTCACGGCTTACTGCTGTCAGTTTAAAATGGGAAAAACAAATGAATTACAGATTTACATGTTATAATCAATAGATCAATTTGTTGATTTATTGTTTTTGTTGATTAGGTCCTGATGCAGCAGCAGAAGAGCAGAGCGTTCTACCGTATCCAGGCAACCAGGATGATGATTGGAGCTGGCAACATCCTCAAGAAGCACGCTGCTGACCAGGCTCGCAAGGTAAGACGCACGTCTCCTCTTATCACCCAGTGTTACTCAGGCAGTGTAATATGTTACTCTTTACTCATCACTCCTTAAAAAGTAAAAATATGACTTCTTAAGAACTCATGAACCTTACAGGGGTTCCTGGAAAGGAGTATCAGCCAAACTGCAAAGCTGCAGACATCCTCATTCAGGCTGTTGCTGTATATCATCGAGATTATTGCACATTTGCATAGGCCTGTTGCCAAGTTTCACTTAGGCTTACATTAAGAGAAGGACCTGGCGACGCAGCTTCCCATCACCATAGCAACTTGCTGTGCCTGCGCGCACAAGGTGAGAGAGAAGAGGGACGCTGCTCTGCTCTGCTCTGCTCACAGTGACATGTTGGATGCCATTGATGTTCCTACACGGATCAAAGCCTTTATATAATGAGAATACTTCCAGCTGTTGAATTTATTCCTCTCTCCGTCGTCCTTTGTTCAGCTTCTTGGCTGGTAGCCTGTGACCTGCCGTGGCCCTGATCTGCCGCGCGCTAAATTACGTCTTCATATAAGAAAGTCTACCTGGGATAAAAAAAAAACAAATCACGCGTAACACCGCTTCACATGGAATAGTAACTCTAATATATTTACTTTTTGGGAAACTGTCATCCCTTACACTACGCGTCACAGTGCAAAGTAATGATATTACAGTAATATATTACGAAGTATTGCATTACTGCCCAACACTGTTATCACTATTATTCAAAGATGAACACACCGTAGCTGATTCTGATTGGACTTTTTCCCTGTTTTTTTCCCCAGGTGGTGAGCAGCAATGAGACCCAGGCTCAGGAGGACGACCCTCACACCATTAAAATGGAGTTTGAACCCCCTTTGTACCAGTGCTTTGAAAATTGCGGCTCCTTGAAACTGACCGTTGCCAGACACGGAGGAGACTCTGGAGTTACTGTCAAGGTCTGTTTGTTTGTGGTATTAATCTAAGACAGTGGGATTGTTCAGAAGAATAAGACCAACTGTTTTTTGTGTGTGTGTGTGTGTGTGTGTGTGTGTGGGCGAATGAGTTGGTGAGTGGGGGAGGTGAGGTAAATGAGGGAGGAAGTGAAGCCAAAATGCGCACAGCCAGACCATAGCAGACACCACAGATTCTACAACTCTCCTCTGAACTGATATCACTCACATCTCTGTCTGTTTTCCTCGACTTGGTCTGATCTGACTCATTTCAACAGTTCTCACCTCTAGAGAGCTTTCTTGTTCTCTTTGTGGTCAGATGTAGAAGTGGGTGACAGAGCAGAGCTGGGAGGAACAATACAATTCAATGCTCAGGTTATAACTCAAAGAAAAAAAACATATCCTTTTGCAAAGCCTCTTTGATTTTGGGCTTAACACTGGCCTCATGCTCCAAATAAGAGATTTTCTTTCATGTCTCCCAGAGGGAGTCCACGTCAGTGGAAAAGTACCTGATCTGCTTGTTAGTACTACTGTGTTTTTGCTATTTTTCTCGCGGGATACAAATGAAACTACAATGCAGCATTAGTGCTGTCTGTAGAGGTCGGCTGATGGCATGGTCTGCCGTCTACTGAAGGCTGATTTTGCTAAGTGAAGTGGCCTATTTAGCCCCCACACAGGCTCTTCAGACGCATTGTCAGAGCAGCACTTTACAGACAAAGAAATGATTATCTTCATCAAACAAAGTTTATCAAAGAGGCTACTTGAACCATGCCCGATGACGCCATCTTAGGTCTTTAAAAATAACAGTACTTGAAAAGTTTGATACATATAATGGAATGGCTAGCTACACTACAAACTTAAAGCTGCATCGACTGATTTGCCGCTTGGAAGCCGTGGAGAGAAACTGTAAACATAACGCTGACATCACCTTCTGTGCTAAAATGGCTCCCTTGTTGACAAATGGTTAACACACAGTAAATATATATCCACAACCTTCCACTTCTGGGATTGCTCATGTTCTGTCACTCTTTTCGGATGTCCCGCCACTTTCCGCTTTCTTTGTGTTGGATTTTAAAACTCTGATTGTTAATGAGGACTATGGGTAACTGCTCCTCAGATCCCTGCAGGCTAAATCCAAACAGCTAGCTAGACTATCTGTCCAATCTGAGTTTTCTGTTGCACGACTAAAACAACTTGTGAACATAAACGTTCCACCAAACAAGTTCCATCCCGAGACTATAATGCAGCGGCACCGTGGCTCTGCTCGGTGCCTACCACCGCCCGAGACGATTGTGATTGGTTTAAATAAATGCCAATAAACCAGAGCAGAGTGTTTCTCCCATCCCGCTGTGTGGATTAGCCAGGGCTGTCCTCCGCAGCGCTGTGGAGAAACATGCATATCTACACATCCAGCTCCTACGGAGACACATTAGCTTTCATTTGGAATGGTGTTTGGATCCAGCTGATGAATGTAAGTCCATTATTCCAAAAACCTCTGAAAGATTTGTATCTCTTTAGCAGCTAGATGCACCAACTGTGCTTTTTTAGTTTACAACTGCCCGCTGTGTCTGAAAACAACAATGATAGGAGCAGTTGGAGTGAAACCAAAACAATGAGCTAAATGCTAAAACAATGAGGAAATGTTCTCTAGAGCTGAGATGAACAGTGCATTATAAAATTGATAAAATTGGGAAAACAAATTCCTGCTATATCATTCATACCTGAATAAAACATATTCCAGGCAGACGTATTCCTTACAAACAGTTTTCCCATTGTATAATAGAAATTAGGTGTCATAATGGAGTTATTTACGTTGAGAAAATTAACTTTAAGGGGCTCTAAGCGATGTCACGCGTGTTTTAGGCTACAACAGTTGTTGTCACACACAGCAAACATCTCCTCGCTATCTGCGAGCTGCCTGTCCCCAGATCACACTGTAAAAAACTAAAACGCGGTGTCTGTAGACACAAAAACAATATGTATCAACCGGCACCAGGAGGCATGCACAAACAGTGTTCCAGCGTTCCAGCCAATAACTGACAAGAAGGATTTGCGCGGAAGCACGGAAGGGAGGCGGAGGGGACGGGATGAGGAGGAGGGAGGGGCGAGCTAGTCACGTTTGATTTGAAAATACTTCGAACGTCAACAAGAAGTAACATCACCCAACATAGCTTAGAGCATCTTTAAACCTAAAATGGTACAGTTTATAAAGCCAAGCTATATTGATGGCCCACAGGCTATCCGTAAATAAAAACATTGTAGGCAATTCAACATTTGTTTGTTTCTATAATCACATTAAGATAAAAATGTGTGAACTATTATAAATCCACAGCATACAGTCTGCAGAACAGAGAGAGACCACTGAAGTTATATCAAAGTTCATTTCTAATTGTGAACAAAAGGAGACAGTTTCCACACCGCAGAATAGTACAGAAAACCGACTGGAAGCTCTCTACAGCTACTTATTTATACAAAGTGCATTTGAATACAAAGTCGTAACAAAGTCAATGTTGTCAGTTTATCTCATTGGGTCTGAGAATGTCCTCCGCCTGCTCTGCCCCAAGAAACAGCCTGTGCCTTTCACAAGGACAGAAGAAGCAGTATAATATGGTATTATTATGCAAACAATTTTAATAATAACCAGAAAAAAGTATGTATCAGATTTTTCTAACACAGACGTCCCAGCAGTGTCAGCTATGGACGCATAGCTGTAATAGTAATGGACGCATTTATATAAAAGTTCAGAGGTGTGACACACTTACACGTTTTATATCCACAGCGAAAATTAGAGCAGAGCCAAAAGAAAACAAAACTACAAAAGCACCAAAACTGCTGATTCAGCTTTTCCTACAGACAGCCTCCCATTACTTTGAAGTACTATGACTTGTTTAATTGAACAGCCGGCACCATCTGATCCCAGTTATCTGATTCTAAAAAAAATGAAGTTACATTTGTAAACATCTGTATAGGATGAAGAGAGTTGATGAAGAGGTCAGATGGAGAGAGGACGGAGAGAATGGAAAGGATACAGGGAAAGTTCCGTTGTACCATCTTCAAAGTCTTTATTATCGTACTGTGGCTGACCAGAGGGCTCGGTTTAATGAAGCAGCGTCTCTTGTTTTCTCTCACCCTCTGTTCACATCTCCCCAAATGCCTCTCGTCCTCCTCTATCTCCCTCTCCTCCTCTGTTCTCTGTGTTCTGCCTCTTCCTTTGTGTTTATCTGCCCTTTACATATCTGTTCTGTCCTGTTTCATCTTTTAACGGCACTTTTCCGCTCTCTCCTCTCCCCTCGCCTCACCCCGCTTCCCGTCTCCCTGTAATCCCATCTCCCCCAGGTGGATTATCGCACCGAGGACGGCACAGCAAACGCAGGTTCGGATTACGAGTTTGCAGAGGGAACACTGCTGTTTAAGCCAGGAGAGACCCTCAAAGGTAAAAAGAAATAACAGTGGCAGCTATAATTTATGGCGTATTTTCAAAAAAACATGTCACTGAGGCTGAGGCTCAATTAGCGGAGGTCGTTTGCGGCACCTTGGGCAACTTCTTCTACATGGCTTCCATAAAAATACGAGTTTAAGGTTTATCATTGAAATAGTTTAGCCTAAAGAGGTGTACCGTGAACTATTCTGTACCAATATCAACCTTAAATGACAATTCTTTTACCAGAGATCACAGTCGGAGTGATTGACGACGACATCTTTGAGGAAGATGAGTATTTCTACGTCCACCTCAGCAACCCTCGAGTGGTTGGTTATCCTGAGATTGGCACCGCCCCGCTGGATGCCAGTGCCACCCCCAAAGCCGTTCTGGGTGACAACCACACAGCCACAGTGACCATCTACGATGACGATCACGCAGGTAACAGGAATGGTCTAACTTAATCTAACTACTGATACACAACACATTTGGTTTTGTAATCAAAGCCAAACGGAAATTTAAATTCTCCTCACTTTCTGAGGGCAACTGAATGTTCCTTTCATTTCAGTTAGTCTTTAACCTTCTGTGCAAGATTGAACAGATAAAAAAAAACCTTACTAATCCCCAAGGGGCAGTTTTACAGTCTATCCCATCCATGTCATAGATAAGTACAAAGGTAGCAACAACAATTAGCATCCACATCAACATCAACATCGCAGTGACACCAAGAGCATAGATCGATTTGTGTTCCGTAGCTTGAACAGGCAAAGCAGACAAAAGTAGATGTTAAAGGTCCCATGACATGGTGATCTTTAGACGTTTAGATCTTACTGGTCCCCTAATGCCAAAATCATATAAGTCTTTTTCCCAAAATTCAGCCTTCGTGCAAAATTACTTGAGCCAGTTCCACAATGAGCATTCCTTAGGACATGCCATTTCCAAGTCTGTAGCTTTTGAGGAGGAGAGGGTGGAGGGTGAGAAGTGGCAAGATTCCAGATCGGTCCATCTGAGCTTTCATTTTCTCAAAGGCAGTGCAGGGTACCCAGGGATCGGTTTACACATATCCCCATTTCTAGCCACTGGGGGAACATAGGCAGGCTGGGGGTACGCAATAAAACTGTTCATGAAGTGGAACCTTTAACAACAGGTTTTGATAGAAGTGTCTGCCCCCCACCAGGGAACGTTGAATCCACATGGGTCTATTTCTTTGCTACGTAGTCCAACAGTATCCTAAAGTTAGGTATCACAAAGAATCCCAGTCCCCTCAACGTCACCACATTTTCAGTTACAGGAGATTGAAAAGATCCAAAGAGAATTAAAGTGAGGGAGGGTGAGTGGAGTGTGGGCGTTTACCTGGCGGTTATTATGTTTTATCTAGATAGAGTGGGTGGTATTCTATTATTCCTTCCACTATGTATGCGGTACACAATGGCGAGCACGCTAGTGAGCGAGAGCGTAGGTGTTGATCAACCTCGTCTGTCACCTCGTTCTCCCCTGTCAAATAATGCATTTTTTTTTCTTTTTTTTCTCAGGCATCTTTACGTTTGAGACTGCCAGTCAGAAAGTCAGTGAGAGCGTAGGTGTGATGGAGGTGAAGGTGCTCAGGACTTCAGGGGCCCGAGGCCTGGTAGCCGTCCCCTACCGGACTGTGGATGCCAGCGCTAGGGCAGGGGAGGACTACGAGCTGGCCGCTGGCAAGCTGGAGTTCCAGAATGACGAGACCATGTAAGTACAGACATGGTGTCAGTAACTCTTATTTACCGGCTTTTCACACAGTTTATGTACACTTGAAATCTGTAAATAAGCAGTCACAGCTTTAATTGGAGTAAGATGCCACAGTTCTCAGTTCATTTGCCTAATATCTAAAAAAAAAAAAAACAGTATTTTTCTTTTATTCATTAGAAAGATGTTCAGTGGCACTTTAAGGTGACTGACATATTTTTGGATTGCCAATGACACATTACTCATTCTCTGTTTCCTTTCTGTGTGATTTATTCCCATTCAGAAATGGCTGTTTGGGTTAATTGAGTGTTAAACATATATTCATACCATAAATGGCTCTATTAGGCTGATAACAGCATAATAATACCATTCTTCAAGGTGGGCTACTTTGCATTAAAATGCTTCCTTAAATGTGAAACACGCACGTACACGCATGTACATGCACGCGCAAACAACACACACACACATACACACACACACACACACATGCACAGGCACCCGCACCAAATTGCTCTTGTGTCCTTGGGCACATGCATTTTTAATATGCTGATGTTAGCGGTGTTAAATTGACCATTACAAGAAGCAGTTGGGAATGCAGTTTCCTCAGCGCCTCATGGGGCCTGCAAATCAAGTACTCTGCGTTTGATTGTGTCTGTGTGTTTGTTTGTGTTTGTGTGTGTGAGTGTGAGAGAGTGTGTATGTGTGCGTGGTTTTGTACCTTTATGTGGAACGCTATAAAGAGTGAGGACATTTATGTAAAAAAGGACATTTCCGTAAGTTGTTACAGGGAGAGTCAATGTATTTATCTCAATGAGTGTCCTCACAAATATAATGATACCAATATGTGTGTGTGTGGTTTTGTGTCTTTGGTCTGGCGAATGTTGGCAAGGCCATTCAAAATCTGTTCATCTGTGGCTTACATCCAATGTGTTTCTAACTCTATATGTGTGTGTGTGTGGTCTTGAACTTATACAGACTTATTCTAGTTATAGGCCATGAGAGTGAGGACCTTTTTGAGAGCTGTTCGAGCTTTAAGACTTTGACTTGCAGGTTAAGATTAGAGCTACATGTAGGCTACATGTGGGCCCGGCTGGGCACAGTAGTTGTGACCAAACCTTTGGGCTAGTTAGTGCATGATGTCAATGAGGGTCCTCACAAGTATAAGAATGCAAGTGTTTGGGTGTTTGGGTGTATTTGTGTAGGAGCAGAATTTACAAATGAATAAGATGCTTGCAAGCTTGTATCAGCCAGCTTCTACGTATGAGCATCACCACAAGGGAAGAATGTGTTTGCATGTGTTTGTGTGTGTGTGTGTGTGTGTGTGTGTGTGTGTTTGTGTGAATAATAATCTACCAACACTGATGCAATTACTGCTTATAAAGCTAGTGAGGTTAAGAAGGGGTGAGAGAGGAGTGAGAGGAGCTAGAGACTTTAGAGATTTACTGTGTGTCCTCTGGTAGCTCAGTAATAGTATGTTGTGGGTGTGTACAGAAACCAAAAAGAAGGTGGATATCAATGGAGTTAAGATACTGTTGGTGTGTTTGGTACAAGAGGATTACAGAGAACAGTGGGTCAAGTTTGATTTACACTGAGAAGATTGTTTCAGTGTGGGTCAAGAGTAAACAATAACCAACGATAAGCGTCTTCCTCTACTGGATGCAGACTAACACAGCAGGGCATGGTGGCCCAATGGTTGGAACTGTGCAACACAGCAAGAAGGTTCTGGGTTTGAATCCAGGTCGTTCCGGGCCTGTCTGTTTGCATGAGCACCCTCATGGTGGTCCGGGTTCCCCCACCATCAAAAAACATGTACAAGGTTGCCCAGTCAATGCTCTTCATCAAGGCACTGGCTCAGATCTGGAGTTGGTCCCTGGGCTGTGATTGGCTGCCCACCGCTCCCCTGAGGAATGGGTTAAAAAGAGAGAATGAATAAAAGTAGCTTTACCTTGGATTTGCTCTGGATAGCCTTTTTCTTTACCATCTCTCCCCATTTCTTCCATCCCCAATAATTCTGTCTGGTATATTTTTCGATTTTCTTCCACACAGGATGAGTTTTGTCGTCCCCCTCATCTCCTTCTCTTTCCTTCCCTTCCTTCTTCACCTTCTCCTCTCCTCATTCTCTCCATCCATCTACCTGAGTCTAACCCTTTACTCAGAGAAAAGGGACTTAACTGCCAAGGCAATTTAGCTGGATCACACCCCCGACATAACTCACCCTCCACACCTCCCCTGTTGTCCCTCCTACGCCGTCGGCCTTCAAGCTGCACAATTGTTTTGTTTACACCTTTTGTCTATTTCCTGCATTTAAGCAACGCCCCACATTAATCTGTCAGTTTTCTTGTTTGTCCTGTCTGTTGGAGTGATATTTCTGAAAAGTTCGGGAAAAGAGTAAAGTGGTCAAGGTCGGTAGATGGACCATATGAAGCGGGGGATGAAGAAAGGCTGAGCGGAAAATTTAAAAGGCTTCGGAGCTGAACTGACAAGAGGAGAGGAAACTGAAATGAAGAAGAAAGAGAAGGGGGCTTTAGCTCACATTCATGAGCTCTAAAGAAAATTCCCCTTTCTCTAGCTTCCTGTAATCAGAGGTCACAGGTCAGGTTTCAGCTGAGTGCTCTCTGGGCTGACAGGAATTCTTGCCCATTTATATTCCCGCAGGGTGGATGGTTTTTTTTCTGAACTGTGTGTTCAAAGGGGCATTTCACCAAGTTTACACATAATGTCATGAAGAGCACTACTCAGCCTGTGAAAACAAGTGCTTAACGACTTCTGTGGCTTTGAAGGCGTTTTGTCAAGTCAGAAGACATAACCGCTGATGATGTCATAAGGATGTCATCAGGGTTACCTGAGCTTGGAGGCTACACATCTCTAACAGAAACCCTGTGTTAAAGTGGGGCCATGCTGTTTGAAAGATGTGCCATGGACTACGCAACGGAAGATGCTATCATGTTGAATAATGGGCAATGTAGAATCCAGCTTTTTGGAGCTTGACCCATACTATTGACTAAAAACCAGGATTCTTCAACCTTTTCTTCTTTGACTTTGACGATTCTTTTTAAAATCTCTTTGGGCTCCTCTAAAGTCATGCGGAAAATAGTGCAGCAACACAAGATAAGTGAGGCAAAGAAATGTAGTGTGCAATGTCTTGATAGCTGTGGGAAAATGTGTTTCCACATGCAACCCTTTACTTCTCACAGAGGGAAAAGAAGAAGAAAAATGACTTAATTTCATCACCTAATAATGAACTGAGGATAGAAGTGAATGGGAGTGAAAGAATGATGTTGATAGGTTAGGATGTTAGGATCATCAGTATGTTCTGTCATTTGAGTGACGTTAATTACAGTGGTAAGTCACACACGCATACATTGAATCTATATGTATGGACTATTTTGACTCACATTATGCACGTGAAGGAATTCATTAACTCTGTCTTCATGCCTCTCTTGTTCACCAACCTAACCTAAGGGTCTGTCCTAGGTGTTTATCTATCTTTCTGCAGCTGTCTCTGTCTTGTTCTTGTGCATGTGTGCAAAAGGCAAAGGCAAAGTTAAAAGTGTGTGTGTGGGACTGTGTGTCTGTGTGTCTGTGTGTCTGTGTGTGTGTGTGTGGCTCAGCAGGGTCTGTTTATTCTTAGCCTTCTTCTGACCTGCAGCAGAGCACGAAGTCACAGCCAAGACCCAGACAACTGTGTGTGTACATGACTGTGTGTGTGGCCCTCTCCCCTGGCTGCACATTTTAAATTTCAAACAGGTGTTGCTACCAAACTGTGCCGAGGCCTGTTCAATGACTGCTCTGCCCTGTGTTTGTGTAATTGTGTGCGTGCATGAATGTCTGCTCACTTCACATCGCAAACCACCTCCAACATTTTTGCTTAGATTCCTTGCAAATGAAACTTTATTTAACAATTGAAATGTTCCTAAAAGTTTACTTCAGGATACATTTTCCATACATTCACACAACAATATACAGTACCATAAGTAAACCTTCTCGTTAGTTACCGTTGCTGAGCCTGTCAAGCCTATTCTACAAGCTTTTCACCTTACAATAATAACGGTAGATGATAACCTCATAGTTCATTGAAACTTTTAAAAGGATGGTTCCTTGATTTTAGACAAAGATAGCCACATTTCCAGCCAGATTGTATCAGCTAAACTACCTAGCTAATTAACTCCATATATTGGTGTTAACATGTCAAATCTTGTATAATGGGTCCCAAATCTGCTCTTGATGACTACAAACATATCAGTGTTCTAAAAGTTGGAGGCTAAAGCTGCTTGAGGACTATCCAGTGTGTTTGGAGAATGTAACGCCATCTCAGGTAAAAATTAGCTGGGGTTACCAGAGCGCATCTTCACTTAATTCAATAAAGAGGAAGCAGCTAATGTAACCTGTAACCCCAAAAACTAATCTATTTAGTTAATGATGTGCTTTTTGGCCTTGGAAGTGATGCTCTATGTGGGTAGTACGCCAGACATTTGCACAAACAGAAGAAATTCCTTTCACTTGCTTTTGTGCTTTCAGAAAGACAAATACTGTAAAAAGACCGGCCGCTTGACAGACCGGCCCAACCTTAGGTACAGTTGCTAAGCTGTGATTGGACAAGCTCTTTTCTAGTGAGGGTTTGGGTGAATCAATTTGGGAATTGTTGGGTTTCTGTAAAGAACATCACAGAGTACGGTCTAGACCTGCTCTTTTATGAAAAACGCAATGAGATAACTGTTGTGATTTGGCGCTATATAAAAAAATTGAATTTACTTGAATTTGGTGCATCACAGACAACAACCCAATTCAACCGGATACCTTTCACTTTGAGACAAATTGAGACTAAATCTATTATTGTTGCTCCCAATGTGAATAAGAACCCTATGAAGTGTACCAGCCGCATTGACAACATTGAGTTGTTACGGTAATCCCAGCAGCCTAACATATTGCGTTGTGTTGACGAAGCCCAAACACCACTTCTTAGTGTTTTTGACAAAGCTGTCAGATGAGCCGTGATCATTTATTAGCTGCTGGTGAAGGAGAATTCAGCTTGTAAGTTTTTAAAAACATATTCTCCCTTTGGCGAGATGCTTCTTGGAATTAGGAGAGAGACGGAGCAAATACGAGGAAAGTGAGAATGTGAATGCCTGTGTGTGTGTGTGTGTGTGTTTGAGAGTGGGTGGGTGTCTGTGTGTGTCACAGTGCTTGTAACGTGTTTGATATTTGCAACCTGTTTCTCCGTCTGTCACCAAAGTAGGGTGACTAACCCAAAGCTGTTCCCAAAATAAAACATGCTTTGAACTCCAAATCCCCAAGAGCTGAACGCTGCACATGTGCGTCTAGTGCGCATTAGAGTGTGTATTGTTCTGTGCACAAACATACAGATGCATTTTTGTGTGTGTATATCCTCACAGCCATGTTTGTTGCTCATATACTGTAGCTAGTATCATGACATTGTTTCCACTTAGCCCCCACCACACACACACATACACACACACACACGCACACACGCACACAAATGCTTCTTTTAGCATTCTCCAGACAATGAGCTTGTCTGCTTAACAAACATCATCACCATATTGAGATTAATCTGGTTTCAGACTAGTTTAATCTCAAGCAGCTTCTTCAATGTCATTGTGTTAAAAAGTCTCAGCATGTGTAGTATGTATCATGGTACAATAAACCAATCATAGAGTAGAAAACGTCGCGCTAGAAACATGTTAATATAAGGTTGTTTGCATGCGATTTTGCATGAATCTCAGACTGTCAAGTGGTGGGTTGATATTTGCCACAAATGCAGCATGCACTCTGGTTGGTTAGTATGCATATTGCTTTCTGCTGGGGATATTTATGCAGCAGATTATTAGAAAATAACCAGCCTAAAACCCTTTATCACGGTTCAAACCCGCCTCTGGGAATATATCTTGGAATTCTGTTGTCGTTTGTAAGTGTATTCTAGCAGCATGGCTCTAGTTAGGGCAATTTCAGGCGGTCAGTGGGTGGTCCACAACGTTTGGATGAATCACCATGACAATTTGAACAGGCATTCATGGTCCCTTTAGGATGAATATTATAACAATAACAACAGACATTTTCTACATCATTTCTAACATGTAGATATTTATAGAAGTTTGATTGGGAAGTTATGTTTGGTTGTCATGTGCATGTGAGTATGTTTGTAATCCTCTTCAAACCCAGACTGTATTACATTATACACGTTGTTGCTATTTCTTAGATAAATAGTACCCCTTTCTTAGTGATTTTAATTCAAACTAAACATATAAGGTATTATTAATCCATCTGAAGTTTCAGTTGTGAAAATCAAGTATTTGTTTAACTATCTTAAACATCAGTTACACCTTTTCTATCAGTCATGTGGAACATTCCATCATTAAATCTACTCATACCACTAGATTAGTACTAGAGATTACAGTACAGGAGTACAGTACAACCTGGAATATGTGAGCTTCACATAGCATTAAGCACGTACTGTATTTACAGTGCATTTTAAGACAGCTCTCACTCCCGGCAGTTGCATTGCATTCTGTTCTCTTTTTTCTACACCCCCCACATCCCTTTAGGTTCAAATTGCAGTCTCTGCTAATGGGCAGATGCACACTTTCAACTCCCCTCTCATTCCCTGCTTTTCTCCATATCCTCCTTTCTATCCGTTCCACTGTCAGGATTCCTCCGTCTCTATAAGGATGAAAGTGTTTTTTTCCCTTCTTTCCCTGTCGCCTTAGCAACTTTTCATCCTCCCATTGTAAGCCCAACAACCAGGAGATGACGGAAAAATAGAAAGATTGTTGGTAGAACAAAAGGGAGGAATTGTGGGACTAGAAAAGGGAGCTTGGTTGATTTTTGATTTGCAATTTTCTTCTAAGGATTGGTTTAAATCCTGTCATGTGTCTGCACTGAAAGTCTAAAAATGATTACCCTGTGCCTTTTCCCTTCCTCCCATTTTCTCTCTCATTGATTTCATGTCTAACATTTATTGTCAGCACTGTGAGCGTGTGTATGTGTGAACTACACGTTCATTGTTTGTTCCATAATTAGTAATCCTTTGGCCAACTGGATTATGAAGATTAAAGAGTCAGATCCCATTTCAGCATGGTCATGGTCTGCCTGACGGAAAGAAAGACTGAGGTCAGGAAGAGATAAAGAAGGGCTGAATGACAGAGTCAGAGAACAAAACTACAGATGGAGAGCGAAGAAGAAACAAATACAGGCAAGATGGAGAGCACACATGCATTTATCCTCCCATTTCCTCTACTTCTGCTTCTCCTCCTCCTCCTCCATGCTTCTTGACTCCTTTTCTCTCCCTCTGCCCTCCTTCTTTCCCCCCTCTCTTTCTCTGAATCCTCTCTAATGTCAGAGCAGTCAAAGTTAAGTAGCTTAAGTCAACATCTTTAACAACTTCAGACAGATTTTCTGTGTGTGTGCATCCGTTTTTCTCCATGTGTGCGAGCCTGTGTGTGCTATCTATTATATATAGCTGTGTATTGAAATCAATGTGGCAGCAGCCTGCTGTTGTTTACCCATTGATGTTTTCTGCTGTACTACAGTAATTTGACTGACAGTGACTCTCTCTCTCTCACACACACACACACACACAGAGCCGCAAAGCCACAGAGCACCTCTGGCTTTCTCTAAACACAGTGTTAATCCCCGCCTCTGGCTGCCATCTCTCTCTTTGTCTTTGTCTTGCAGTGCTGCTGTTAAGCGGTGGAGAAATCTATTGATTTGTGGGTCTATGTAAGATGAAGCCAACTACGTGACCGTTAAAGTTGCTGTTAAGGATTTTACAGTAGTGCTTTAGATAGGTATATAGAAAGGAAGGATGTTGTGATTATGAAATAGTAACAGCTATTCGTTGAAACAGCGTTGACTTTGAAATGCTTCCCTGTTGCCTCAGTCTGTGTCTGGCTGTCTGCTTTTTTTACCCCTTGTTGTGGTTTCCTCTTTCCCTCCATGTCTCTGTCTCTTTGTTATACAATTCTGCCATTTAGCATCACTGTCTCTCCCTGTCTCTGCTCTGTCATTCTGTGTCTCTCGTTTTATATTTCTAAGCCCAGCGCCTCCCCCTGTATTTTATTTTTTAACATTGCAGTCCCAGCAATTTTCTCTGCCAAGGATACACACCCTATGGCCAGAGTCCAGTGGCCACACATACACTTACACGCACACACTGACTCTTGCCAGCTCTTGTCTGTGATCAACCCCCTGTGGCCTGCACACACCCTGTAATCACGGCACATAGACCCACCGTGAGCTGCGGCGACAGGCCGCCCTTCCATGGCCATGATTAGAGCTTCAACAGGGGGATAGACACACCCTCTATATCCCCCTCCTCCATCCTCCCCATCTGCCCCAGGCCTCCTGGCTCCACTGGCCCCCATCCTGCCACGCCAAGACCACATTAAAAGCCTTAGTGATGGATTCACAGACCAAAGAGACTGGGGTAAAAGCTCCAGGCTGGGTCAGCTGGGATGTTTCATTTATTTAGTTTGACTTCAAGTTTGCCCACAGAAGACTGAATTAACTACTTGGAGTATGGATGTCCTCGTATATATGATTCATCAGATTCATTATAGAGGGCATAGAGTGAACTCCTGTAAACACACAAGGCCATGTTTGCCTCTGTTTCACACTACTGCTCTTTTTTTCTTTTCTTTTTAAGACTAGGTTTCCCATAGCCTCACTGCATCCTCTGTGTTTTATGTGTCTTTTTTGCATTTGAAGAGGATAAACATTAGGGAAGTGTTTTTTTTAATTTGTTCTTCACTCCTTCCCGCATCTTTCATTGGTTGAAAGTTTGAGCTAGATTTGTGCTGGAAGAACAGTGCCACCTTTCTTATTTCTGCCTCAAAGAAACCAGGAGGTACACCATGTAATATGCAGTGCAGAGACTAATCATTAACTGTGCAATGTATTCTACATTCATACGATTCTTAACCTTATCAGTTAATCTTCCACGTATTGTTACAATTTATTCATTCATTAATTGGTCTATAAAATGTCAGAACGTGGTGTACCATTCCCATCCCATCTTCCTACAAATCAAGTTGTTAAGTCTTCTCTTGTTTGTTTTGTCCAACCAAGAGTACAAAATACAGATTTCTGATTAATCTCACGGATAATAAAAAAGCAACAAATCCTCATTATTGCGAAGCTGAAGCCGAGATATGTTTGAAAGGATTTGCTTGAAATGTACTTAGACAATTAATTCATTACCAAAATATTCTCTGTTATTTGGACTAATTAGAAATCCACAAATGAGTAGATGAATAGATTGTAAGACTCAAGTCCTCGCCACCTTCTCTTTTAGTCAAAGATAAAGCTATCAGGACCATGGATAGCGCTCTGACGGACAAAGTGCTGAAACATGAAAACAAGCATCTGCGCCTGAGAGCAGAGGAGCTGTCTGTTTCATTGTGGTGCTGAAATCGCCGCTGACTTTAACAAAAGACATATTGATATAACATTTTAAAGCGGCATAACACTTTTTTATTCGAAATGCCCCCTACATGTGGCATAAGGCTGTGGTTGTGGCTCGTCTTCCTGTTCTGTATCACTGACTGGCATCACCTCACCCTAGTCCTAGTCATCTACAGTTGGTGTTGGGTCCTGACTCTGACTCCAACTGGTTAGGCCTGCAACCAAGAATATGGAAATGAAAGGGTCACCTAATGCTAGGAGTAGTGTCTCTATCATCTACTAGGCTATTGGCTAGCTTACTAGTAATATGATAGACTGGCTATACACCTGGTAGCGACTCATTTTTAATTTAAAGCTTAACTCTTGCCAAAATGCAACCTAGGGTCTTTTTGTGAATCTACCCGAGTCAAACTTTCATTTAAAGGCGTCTTTAAGACGGAAGCGCCACTTTTAAAATGGACCGTATTTTCGTTTTAAGTCAAATGGCCTTTTGAATGGGAGAGCTAGGGGCACTTCTATGATTACATCAAAATAAACATTTTTAAAAACCTAAGAGGCTCAACACAACATGAGACTTTGCTCGAAGTATTACCAGGGGCTGAGAGTGAATGTATGTACAGTATAACATAAACTCTCCACCAAGCTGTCTGCACTGGCTACATTTACTACTCTGGCGTAGCCCACAGTTTTTTTTTTACCAAATAGAGGGGAGAGGGCATTGTTCAATTAAATTAGAGCATTGACCTCTATTTGTGCATGATTGGCTACTGCTCCGATGTCTGTGTCAAACTAATGAAGTGAAATGATATTGAATCCTCAGACTGTCTGTTGCTGGCCGGGATTACCGAACTTTTGTCCAGTGTATGAAGGTTTTACAACAACGAGAGAATCATTCTGATCGCAAAAAGTGGTGAATGTAGTCCAGCCATTTAGAATGTTATCGCTCCATTGAATGGGCGTTATTAGTTGTCATTAGCCTCATAGATATGGGTTATAATAGGCCTGTTACACCAGAAGGCCGTTGTCAGGACCCCTTGGTGTAAAGTATTCATCCTTTGGGTGTCCTGTTGTGAAATAAACAAGCATTACTTGGTTAGGTTTAGGCAACAAAACTACTTGGTAAGGGTTAGTAAGAGTAGTAAGATTGTGGTATGAGTTAAAATACTAACTTTTGTGGTGTTAGTTAAGAGTTAAATAAGGTATGTTATATAGGAAAAATCCACATGTTTTTTAAAGATTATTTTTTGGGCATTTTTGGCCTTTACTTTTGACAGGACAGCTGAAGACATGAAACACTCAGTTGAACCCGTGCCCACTGTGTCGAGTATAAAATCTCCATACATGGACGCCCGCTCTACCAACTGAGCTATCTGGGTGCCAAAAGTCCTGATTGATTGACCCATCCACCAACCTTACCTACCTACCTACCTAGTTTTAGTCTCTTTATACCACTTCCTACGCTCTTACTAATTATGTTACAGCGCAGCAGTTGTTCTGAGTGTCACATATTGACACAGATGGGAGATGCAATACCGATGGATGATAACGTTGAGTCAACTAGGAAGTAGAGTAGGGCCCTACTGCCTCATATATCTATGGTAGGGACAACAGCTGAGAAATCCTACTCAACCTGCTGATAACATTCAAAGCGGGTGTGTAGTCAGTGTTGCAATTAGTTGCTATTAAATTATAGGTGCTTTGAAAACTGAAGGAAGGAAGGAAGGAATTTAATTTGAACAGAAAGGGGTACATAGTATTGGTGGGGGCAAAATCGATACGGCATAGTATCGCAATAATTTACTATATATGTGTTGGTGAGTTTGTCTGCTTGACAGTCCCATTTTGCAGCAATAAAATTGAAGTGAATTGGACAAACAGAAATTTTTTTCTTTTTTAGATAAAACAGAAAAATGTTTCTTTTTTAGATAAAACAAATGTTGACAAAGTTTCCTTTTGGGGGACATCATTTGAAATTGGGAAAAATTAGAAGTTGGAAAAAAAAGGTCATAAATGGCAGTGTATTGCAGAATATTGCAAGATGTTTAAAATTGCAATAATATCGTGTCGTGGCCTAAGTATCGTGATGATATCGTATCGGGAGGCGGTATCAGATTCCCACCCCTAACACATAGTAGGTGGTAATAGTAGATTTGCATGACACAATTTCCTACATTTTGTCTCTTAAAAACAGTAATTTCCGCTTGTAAAAAATAGTCGTGAAGGGTAGTGACACTGAGGGTGATCACGAAAGGTAGCACTAACATTGACTAATTAGTGTGAAGGTAGTCTCAAGTTTATAGAATGAATTTAGTTGCTTTGTGTTTTAATTTTTTGTGTAAAGCACTTTAAATTGCCCTTTTGCTAAAATGTGCTAGACAAATAAAGCTGCCTTGCCTTGTAGAGAATGATAACAAGTGATACGATAGCTTATGATAATCTCTGAGGCTCTCCACTGCAATTTCTTCATCTCAGTTTTTAAGTCTTAACTGCAGTGTGTTACTGTTGTGTTAACACTAACTTCTGTCATTAGATCAGTTATTTAGTTTATCAAACTGCTAATATCAGTCTCACGGTGGATTTAGATCCGTAACTGCTTCCATCCGTCTAGTGGAGTCCCACCAGTGACAACCTGCAGACTGTTTTTTTGGTCCATAGATTGAAAAACTTAACTCTGACATGATGAATGCATGCTGCTGTGGAAAAGTGATGAGCCAGTTCCTGACTGGACTAGCTCAGAGTAATCTGGTATATGCACACACACACACACACACACACACACACACACACACACACACACGCACACACACTGTGATGTCAGAGTGATTAAATCATTAATAGCTTGCAGAGGAGATGGTGTGACTCACACTAGCTCTCCACTGCAACTTGCATCTCTCACCCTTCCTCTCAGGTCTCTTTCCAATATAGTTCTTCTTCTTCTTCTTCTTCTTCTTCTTCTTCTTCTCTCCATCTGACTTCAGTTAACTCTTTTTTTGTCTTTCTACCCAACATTTTTCCCTTATTCTCTCCCTCTTTTATCCTTTTGTCTTGCTTTTCTCCTCCTTCCCTTCCTCCAACTCTCTTCCACTCCATCCTTTTCTGCCCTGATCTGCCCCTCTTTCCTCAGCATCCATGTGTCTCACTCATTCATCCTCTCCTTTATAAACCTCTCTTTGCCCTCCACCTCGGCTCCATCTATCCTCTCCGCTTTTATTCTTCCCACCGCAGATATCTTCGCTCTCTCCTTTTTCATTTTACAATATATCATCCCTCGCCATCTTATCGTTCACCCATCCGTTCCTTCTCACCTCCTTTGCTCTCTCTTTTGCTGCCTCACCTCTTACCCTCTTTTTCACTCTTCACTATATCATAGTCCTCCTTGTTACCTTTAAATATCTTACCTTCAAATCTTTCATGTGTGTTTCTTTGCGTAAATGTTGATAGCAGTTCAGGTTTGAACGTGTATTTACGGGGGGGAGAATAGGTATTAGTTTTGTCTATGCTTTTTTAAAGGTCATTACAGACCAGACTTTAAACAAACTCACACACACACACACACACACACACACACACACATACATACACTCTCTCACTCTCTTTTTATAAAAATGTATTAGTGTACTCCATGGCTCCATTTAATTGATTTCTTCAACGTGCCATAAACACATTGCCAATAAAGCTTATTTTAGAGATGGCTTCGGGTTTTATTGGTCAGTTAATATAAATAAAGGGGAGAATAGAAGGTGAAGGGTAAACCAAGAGGTAAGCATGCAAAATCAATTAAAACATCAACAAAAATAATTGAGGGGGGAGATGCATTAAAAAATGTCCTGTGCGCTTTTTTTGTAGATTAGTTTTTGGTGGGGCGTTTTTAGGACTTTATTGACAAGACAGCTGAAGAACTGAAAGGGGGGACAGGGTAACAACATGCAGCAAAGGGCTGCAGGCTAGAGTCCAACCCCTGCGTCGAGGAGTAAACCTCTTCCAACTGAGCCATTCAGGCACCCGATGGCGGCAAAAAAGTTTGAGGTTTGACTGTCATTCTTTCATGTCTTCTTTTGTAATGGTTTAATGTCACCCAATTGGAGAAAAAGTGCCCCCAATTGTTGATCTGGATATGTCCAACTCCTACTATTTGCAAAACAGTAGTGGAATGGAAACACACATTCATTCACAGGTTTCGTTTTTGAGGTTTTATATTTGTTTTGGTAAATTTGGATAAAAACTTGGCTACTAGCCACATCTGGCAAACCCCACTGTAGCCAGAGATGTAACACAAGCACCATGTTGTTGTGTTAAGGTGCTTTTTTCAGAATTGTTCTGTTATAAAGAAGCAGCTCCAACATGTCACTCCTCCTAAATCACAAAACTGTCCTTTTTCATTTCTGTTAAGCAAACCGAAAAGACATGTTGATAATCATCATACTACACAGCTGGGAAATGATATTCTCAATGATGTTAAGTTTTATAATTCAACTGTAATACAGAACCATTAGATGCACATGCATATACAGTAATATTCTTTGTGGCTCATCCCCTTTTCTTACTGTAATTTCCCTAGATGGCCGATGAGAAAAACCTCTCAGAACCTCCAGGTCATAATCACACTTGTGCAGGTATTGTGAGTGATAGACAAAAGACAGGAAGACCAACAAAGGGGAAACAGTAGGAGAGTGAAGCTGTCCAGAGAAAAGATGAATGGGTTCAGAGACCACGAGGGAGAGGGAGGGAGAAACACAAATGGGGGTGAGACAAAACAACAGACAGACAGGGTCGGGGGGAAAGAGTGACCGATTAATTGCTTGGAGAAATAAAAAAAAAGGTAGGGGAAAAGGCTCGTGGAGGTGGGAAGAAAGAGAAAGAGGGCAAATGTTGGCTAGAGGGAGGAAAGTAAAACAAATAGGGCAGGAGGAAGGAATAATGGATGAGAAGAACGGCCAACTGTCGGCACCCTGGGTGGAAAAGGAGGAAAAGAGGAATAATGAGTGAAGGAGATTCAAGAGAGGGGAAGAGAGGACTGGTATTTTTTTCTGTGCCAGGGGTAGGATGGTGTTGTGTGTATGTGAGTGAGAGCCTCTGGCAAGAGGCCGCATGCCAGCTTGGCAGCGGTTAGCATGCTAAACGCTGCCAAGCTACACAGCCTATTGCATATACAGTATATGTATATGTCCCACTGCCTAAAGGCACTCTCCTTGGGCCGTTGATGCTAGTCAATCTAACCAAGGTGTCATTACACACATTTAACAGATTGTCTATATTTGTGAGGACCAACATCCCTTTTCAAACAATTCTGAACCCCAGAAACATGTTGGGATGTTTGGTGGCTTTTCCTAGACTACTTCATAGAAACCCAGCTCGCTTTTGAGATCTTTACTTTGTGCCAAAAAAATTCTATAAATACTGTATGTAAGATGAGATTTATTGAAATGGGGACATTTCATCTGAAGAAAGGGATGAATGTAAGATCAGATTTATTTTGTGAATATTTATTAATTGTTTTTCTTCCTTTTTAGGGTTACTGAAATAAGTCACATATTTCCATAAATTGTAGCTTCCTAGTGTATTCTGTTCTTTGAGTTAACAAGGGGACTATCTAACATTTTGGCGGAGGGATATTAAAAAGTGGACCAAGTTACACAGCCGACGCTGTCTCCGTGCTCTTTCTCTTTCCACTGACCGAAAGTATTTGTACGTAATAATGACAAGTTAACAGTTAATGCTAACACTAGTGCTACACACACACAGACACATATAAAAAGGCACAGAGTAGGAGGAACAGAGGTCAATTGGGGTCCAGCAGCACATTTTTGCCTCCAAAGGTTTCCAAAGATACCAAATATTTCAAGCTAAATTTGGGGGAAATGTGTATGTAAGTTACATTAGAGAGTTACAACAAGCTGATAGAGAATCTATATGGTACTGTAAGAGAGTATGGAATAAGATGAATGTAACAACCTTTTAACTTCCTAAAATAAATTGTATGTCCCTCTGAAAAACATGCTGGTTTAACGGCGGAAAAACAGGTCTGTGTGCCAGGCGCATGGTTCAAAAGGGTTGTACTCGTGTCTTCATTATTTCACAGGTGTGTTTTGGGCATAACCTGCAATAAACCAATCAGAGTGTCATCTTCCATTCCCTTTAAAAGCCGGTCGAGTTTGTACCTTGACGCATAATTTTATATGTAATCTTTTGCATGTGTGTGTGCTGCTCCTCATCCCTGTGTGTGTAACACTTGCATAATGTGCACACTGTGCATAAGCCTAGGCGCATTTTACTAATACACTGTTAAAATAGCAAGGTAATGCTGCAGACCAGGGTTTTGTTGGTCAATGGCGCGATCACTTCCCGCTGCCTTAAGATAGCAAGATGCCCATAATTCACCTGAACACACCTCCCTGTAAGACCAGCTCGCCCATGGGCGTAAGGATGGGAGCAGGGATGGGCGCAGGTGCATTCGTTATTTAAACAACGTGGGCGCCGGACGGTACATTAACAATGCCACGCTGTGCTGGCTAGTCTGTGTGTTATGACATTTTCCATGGCAGCCGCCTGCTTGACCACAACATAAATATATGATGAGGAGTGTTTAAACATACATGAAAACAGACGAGAGGAAGAGAGAGTGGAGAGGGATAAAAATGATCACCCTTGCCGTGTTTGTCTTCTACCCTGCTTGTCAAAGTCAAAGTCAAAGTCTGCTTTATTGTCAATTTCTTCACATGTCAAAACATACAAAGAGATCGAAATTACGTTTCCCTTTATCCCACGGTGAAGACAAGACATATTTAACCAATTAGGTCCACGGACAAACATAACATTCAAGTAAACATTATAAAAAGTAAAAATAAGAAGACATTTACAATGAGGAAAATAAGAGCAGCAAAATTTGAGTTGAAAATTTGCAATTATACATACAATAGACAGTCAATATAATATAATAGTGCAACAAGTCATGCGGAAGAATGGATAAGGAGTAGTTAAGAGGAAGTCATGTCTGGCTATTTATCTGTATGTCTTTGTCTGGTTCTCATTTTTTCTTTCTCCTCGTCTATTCTCTATTCAACCCTCTCCCCATCTGTCCCTGTAGACTCCATCCTTCCTTTGTTCTTTTATTTGTTGGCTTTTTTTTTCTTTTTTTTGTTCCCCTATTCTCCTCTTTTCCAATTTCTTTTTCTTTCTTTCTACCAAACCATTCTTTCTCTGCTCATGTTTTGTCATCCATCCATCTAACCATCTCTCCGTGCATCTCTCCGCTGATGTATAATTAAAAGCTGCTAAAAGGGTTTGAGGAAGAGCGAGAGCAGAACTGGCAGCCGTACCGTTGAAACATTTTCTGACACACAACAAAAACATCGGGAGAGCGGGGTAGCCATTATGTATCTTGGTCATTACCATGGGAACCGCCTTATGACAGCTTTAAAGTTTAATGCTGTCTAGCGGCTGCTTACGCGCTTACGTATGTTTTTATTTTAGAACATCATCAAACTGTTGGAAACAATACACTGAGACCTATGTGTTCTAGTTTATTGAAAGATCAGATGCTCTGCACCTGTAAAGCCAATTAACATTTGGCTTTGAATAACAGAAAAGGTGAAACAGTTGCTGTGAAAATCTTTATTTTTAGCTCACGTTTCCCAAAAGTAACAACTGCCAATGTAACAGCTGCCTGAAAGACAATATTCTTCTTGTAAATGAATAGTGATTATTCCAACATGCTAGTTGTCCCAGCTCAGGTAAAGATCTCCGGTTTCTTTATCACATCTTGACATTGTCCAGGACTGAACCGTACCCACGCACTTCTTTGGAAAGATGCAAAATGGCTGACGACACAAGTTACATAAACTATTACACAACATCAAAGTGTTGATCAAACCCCTGACCCGTGATGAACGAGCCACATCAAGAAAACTCAGCTGACTCACAGATTCATGCACTCTTGTGAGGTCAGGCGGTTCCCTTTTAGAGGCAAACTGAGCGCTGTGATTCCTTTGTACCCTTTCATACTGTCCTGCTCGGATCCTCCTATACTCGTTTTAAATTGACACAAATTACACAAGGAGTAATTACAAGGAGATTACACAAATAGCTGTCGGAGTCTGGTTTGATGCCAGGGCTGTCTGTCTGTCTCATATTATTGAAGTCCCAAGCCTTGAATCTTCAGCTAAGCCTTCAATCCAAACCCCCATACTGTCAGTGTGATCCACATTCTGTGTGTGTAGTTACAGGAGGGCAAAATATGTTGTGTGCATTGCTGTGAATGGGTTTATGTTATGTAAACAGTTCATTTACACTCATGTACAAATGAAACTTTTGCATATTCCCTGTAAATTTTAATGATCACACACTCCCTGTCTCATTTTATCTTTGCGCCCTCATAAAAACTGTAAGTGCGGTCTTGTCCTCTAGAGATCTTCCCAAGTAACACATCACACACATGGCAGAGAGAGAGAGAGAGAGAGAGAGAGAGAGAGTCAATTAGGATATTTAAAGCAGCACTTTCTACTTTACTGCTTGAAAAATAAGCACATCAAAAGAACGTATAGTTATCCAGACATGGAACTGGAAATAACACAAATATCTGCAGTTATCTCTGATTTTTATTTGCCACTCTGTCCCGGGAACCGTAACGGCCGGCTGTGGCATCATTACCGTTGTATCATCGAGAGGTCACCGAAGTCCATTTCCCATTTTAATTCTAACACTTGGGAGTTGTGAGATCCAGCACCCATTAGCATTTCTAATGCAGCACCTACTGTAGGGATATAAGGAGCTAAGAAATACATTTGACCTGATTCAAATCAGCTGGTGTGTAATTTCAAATGTGTGCACGTAACTTTACCCCTCATACCTGTGCCTGCTTTTATCTTCTGTCAGTGGTGTAGATTTAAATGTATCATGGCTCAATGGCTGCTTTGTTTTGTACTCCTTAACGTAACTATTGAGCGCACCTCACAGCCTATCTTTCTTTCCTCCCTTGTCTTTATAGTCCTGTAGTACCTTTCCACACCTGTTGTGGTGCATTGCACTTTTCTTGACTTCTCTTCTTTCTTGCCTTTCTGATTTTTGTATGTCATCATCTTATCTTCTACCCTTCTTTTTTTTTAACGTCTTCCTGCAATCTTGTTCTTCATCTCACCTCGTTATTTTACTCTTAACTATTTTTTTCCTCAATTTCCTCCATCCTCTCCTCCATCCCTTTTTCCTCATATGCTCCCAGCGGAAAACACTAAAGTAGCTGCTATGGATTATGGTACATCATGCAGATTTGTGTTTGTGTGTGTGTGTGTGTGTGTGTGTGTGTGTGTTTGTGTGTGTGTGTGTGGTAATGTACGGTATGTGATTAATGGTCGTAGCTTAATTCCACACAATGTAATGCAGCTAGGGAAGGCATTAGCATGCTATCTGTGACTAATCTGAGGACAGACCTAAACATGTACAGTACAGTAGATAATGTAATGAGGTGTGATTTTTGTGTATACTGAATGTGCGTGTGTTTTTTTTATTCCACTTCACGCCTTAATGGTTTCCATGCCAACCATACATTCTCCCTACCTCTTGTGTGTGTGTGTGTGTGTGTGTGTATATGTGTGTGTGTATGTGTGTGTGTGTTTCTGATTCCTCTGAACAGAATTCCTCTCTTCCATCCTCTCTCTCCTACAGTATCTCTCGTTCTTCTAACACTTCTTCTTCTCCTTTTTGGATGCCAGCAGAAAAATGAGAAAATGGAAGCGCTCCCATGTCTCTATGGATTTGAGTTCAGATATCCACTACAGGGGGGGGTGGAAACTGGATTTACGTTTTTCCATCAAGGTGTTCAGGCTGTTCCACCATACAGTCGATGTCTGCGGCAATTGAATTATAGTTTACAGATTAAATAGATTGCAGTCTAGTGATCACAATCACAGCCAACTTGTAAATTCTGGATTTGAAGTACACCTCAAGTTTCAGTTCATTCTCAAAATATGTATCTGACTTTAACGTTGCTCCATGTCCTTGCACGCTCTGTCATTTTGTAACAGCATCTAATTAAGTTAATAACCCAAGTGTACCCTGAAGTAGCATCAGTAGCAGCTACACCATGTAAACAAACACCAGCTGTGCTTGCAGCCATGGCAGATTAGTCCCTAAAATACCCAGAATGCAGCATGGTGTGAATGCAGTGGAGCCCTCCCAAGGCTCTGGCAATAAAACCTCTTCTAGTGATTCCTTTTTGTTGGAGAACCCGACTGACTTTTATTTAGAGGATCACTTGTGCCCTGACTTTATTGAATTTCCTGTGTGAGCAGCAGGGGAAACTTCTATACTTTCTTTTTCTACTAGCGTCTTTTTTCCCCTCTAATTTTATATTCTGGTCTCACATATTCCTCAATTTCCACATCTTGTTTTCTTGCCTTCCTTCTTTTACATTTTCTCTATCAAATTGCTGGCAGAAAAAAAGCTTCATATCTTCCTCTGCCCCTCTCCTCATACCACAAATCATGCACCTATCCATCTCTGTCATCTCACACACACACACACACACACACACACACACACACACACACACACACACACACACACACACACACACACACACCCACACCCACCAGAGAAACCACCTTTATTACTCAGCATAGCTGGAGACCACTTATCACGAATGTGTATGTGGGAGAGACAGAGTGTGTTTTGTGTTGTTTCTCATTATGCGTTCCATGATATCATTAAGAGAGGTAATATCTCTCCACTTAAGAGCTTTTTTTATGTCTCTGGTTCTCTCTGTTGGTTACATTGTTTTGTTTGCGTTGCTACCACTCAGAGAGTCCGACAAAGGTTTTCTTTTAGCCTACCTGCTCCTGTGTGTGAGTGTGTGTGTGTGTGTGTGTGTGTGTGTGTGTGTGTGTGTGTGTACAAGTGCCAAAGAGAGAAGCATCCACACCAACTGATAGCATTTGATCGTACCCAGCACTGCAGTATGTTTCTGCCTCTCCGCACTTTGAAAACTAAAAGGCTGCTGTCGCTCAGAATCCCACTACATCCCATTTTAACATTTTCCCACTAATTTATTTACTTTTGGAGTTATTCCTGATAACTGACAGTTTGAGCCCAATTTTATTTACAAAATTTCCGCTGCTTTTTAATCCATCCGTAAAAGTTAAATAGAAGAAGATGGGCGTCACACACAGCCGTACACAGCCCGTACATGATTTATGACATCATGCAGACTATAAGGTCTGCATTTTAAAACACAACAAACAAAATAAATCTACGCAAACCCAATTCAAGCCTGGTGGAATTTTGAGAAATCACAGCACGCAGTATTTACAATACAGACCTAACAAGTAACTCAACTGTAGCAATGTTGCTAATCTCTGACAACAACAACCCATCTGTCCCTATAGAGACAGACTAAAGACAGACAGCTAAAGTGAGAGAAAGGCTCTGTGATCTAGTGAATGGCTAGCTAACCTGGAAAAAACTAAATGTACTCACTTTTTCCTGCTCATCGCCTGTAATTAAAATATACTCTCTGACATGTTAGTAAGTGGGAAGCCAGATCCTTGTACAATATGATATAGTATAATGTGATAGTATGTCAGTGTTTTCTTTGCACTCCAAAATCAATTTATTCAGATTCAACCAAACTAAGTAGTTTGTATAAAGAAGATATTTGAGTTTGCAGCGTACAGTTGGCACAGCATTAAGTCCATGTACAGTCAGTAACATCCGTCATTTGTGGGCAAATCAACTGTTTTAGGGTACATGTACTGTTATGTGATTATAATATCACAAGAGTTTGGATTGTCATCGAATTACTGTAAACTTGTTGTTGGTTGACTATTACAATCCTGGTAGTCAGCTGAAGAAGACACACATGTCCACATCCTGTCCATCTTTCTCACTCTCCAGCTTTGCTAAGGGAAAACAACGGCCTTGCATTGTTGGTCAAGTTAACTTTTAACTTTCAAACTATAACATTTTTATGATCTCAATTTTACTGTGTTGCAGCAACTCTTTCACAAGTGTGTGTGTGTGTGTGTGTGCGTGTGTTTGTGTGTGTGTGATGGAGAGATTTCGAGTTTCCGCCAGAAGCAGAAACAGTAAAACTAAAGTGTGTATATAAATCAGCCTCACTTAAGAAAATGAGTTGTTTGCTGCTGCGGTTCTCTAAGAGGCTTTATCTCACACACACTCACACACGCGCACACACATGCTCCCAGCACCTAAAAGTAAGGTAGTCTTTCAATGCCTAAAAACACAAGCACAAGCACACACACACACACACACACACACACACACACACACACACACACACACAGCTTCAAGTGGTTGTTAATCCAAAGTAGACCTGGAGCCAGAAGAAAATGGAAAGAGATGGAGGCCGAGATATAAAGAGAGTCTGTGCCCATTAAGTAATGCAATGAGGTCTGAACTAATCAAATCAAACTGTCGCTCAATCATTCACTTCCATGAGAAGTTTAGGGCCGCATGCAAACACACATCCCTCTGCAGCAATATAAAACTTATCCATTAAATGGATTTACAGCCCAATTGATTCTGTTTGGGGCTTTTCAATCAACAATACCTTTTGTTGACCTTTTTCACTCACTTCGTCACTTTTTTGTGTGTGTGTGTCTGACAGTGTGTGTGACAGACCAGGGCATTTTTGGCTTCCGCTTGACAGAGGAACTTTCTTGGGAGCAGATGTCACAAAGTAACAAGATAGATATATGCAGAGAAGGTGAGACAGTGAAGGAGAAGGAGGGAAGATATTTAACATATTGCATTTAGGAGTGTAGCCTTATTTCATCAGCGCGTGGTAGGCAGGAGTGCATATCTAAGTCTAGAATAATTTATTTATTGTGAAATTATTTGGAATATGGATAGTGATGTAGTTATTAAGGAAGGTCAATACTGCAAATGCTGCCTATCATACACTAGAAGACTTTTTAAAGATTTTTAAAAATTTTAAGATTTTTAAAAAGTATAGAAAAAAGTCTGACACCATCTCTCCTTTAAAGACAATCTATATATAAACTATAAGATTTTAAAACCAAGACATAGAAAGAGATTGACTCGGACTGAGTTTTATGACCACCTCACACCAAATGATAGAGACAATAGGAGCGCACCCCAACTCTAGCAAAACTCTAATGGTTAGATTCTGATATTGGTAATGAATCTGCTTTAGTGGAATCGCTTGAAAAGTGGTTAAGTGGAAGGTCGGCATAAGCAATGAAATTGTAAAAATAAAAACAAACTAGCGATCATTCAGAACCTCTTTATTCATTGCTCTTTTCTGACCCTTCTTTCTATTCTTGATGTTTATTTATTTTTGTACAGCTGTGCTCAGTGGGCCTTGACCCCCCTAAGTTGTTTGTCTTGTATAATCTAATGTGACATTATATCTGACAAGTTAAAAGCATTTCTTTGTTGTTGTTTTTTAAGATTATTTTTTGGGGCATTTTAGCCTTTTTTTAATTTTAAGAGCACAGCTGAAGACACGACAGGGAAGATAGAAGGGTAATGTCACGCAGCAAATGGCCACAGGTTGAAATCGAACTCTGGCCTCTTCAGTCTTCAGAGCCTTTGTACACGGGACACACACTCAACCAGGTGAGGTCCCAGGGAACCCCTTTAAAACAGTTTTTATAACATAAAGCTGAGCCATCTTAACAGGTCTGTTGGGAATCGGCGTCCCCCATTAGGGTGGTAGCTAGCTTTTTCAGTATACTTTACTGTTTATTTTATGGAGATTTAAAATGGTTATGACACTATGTACTTTGAACCTGTACTTTTATTACAGACCTATTGTCATTCCTGGTTTTAAATCAGTGTATAATTTCTCATGACAATTTCTTGGAAGCACGGTCACATAAATTTATTGGAACCACAAACTGTTAAGGGTATTGAGTGTGTGACCCTGCCATGAAAACTAAAATTATAGAAAAGGCCGGCGAAAGAGGAAGAAGAATGGGCAAGGGCTGAGATAGAGACGGAGAGAGGAGGGCACAGATGGGAGTGCTGCTACTGCCAGTATGAATGGTATGAATAATTAAAGTGTGTGTGTGTGTCTGTGTGTGTGTCTGTGACTTAATGAATACATTTGTGTAAATTCCCCAGTGTCTACCTGGAACTTGTTTTCACGCGTATCATGTATGTGTACATTGAACTGAATTGTTTGTGTATGTGTGTGTTACTAGTGAAGCGTGGGTACATGCGGGGGTGGCTGGCTGTCTGTTCATGTACAAACCACAATTTGTGCAATGTGTTTGACGTGAAAAACATAGTGTGTAGATATCCAATGTATGAATGTTCCTCATTGTTGGAGGTTACGTGTTTATATGTTAAAAAATGTATATTATGTGTTTTTATATGCAACGGTGATACAGGTTCTAACCAATGTGAAAGGCACCCCACCCCCCAATCCCCACCCCAACCAATCCAACCATCCCAGTTTGTCCCTTTGGATCCAGATGAGTCTATGCATTACTCCTACTTCTCTTTCAGTCTCTTTTAGTTTCTCTGTTTCTTTCTTCCTTGTCACTTCTTCAATCTCTCACCTCTTACTACGTATTTTTCCTTTTACCAAATCATTTTTCTTTCTATCCTCTCTCCCATCTCTCTCTTCATCTCTCTCCATCTTCTTACGTCTGTAATTTCTCTTCCATCTCAATGCCAATTGACCCTTCGCCAGGCTGTAAACCCGGAAGTTACTGTTGCTACGCCAGTCAATCTTTCTATTGTAAGATGTTACAACAGGCAGATGACTGGAAATGATTAAAGAAATGAAATCAACTTTCCAACATAAAATATGTTATGCAAGATATTTAATCTCTTTCTTCCCACTTGTCCCAGTTGTTCTTTTCTACTCCTGTTTCAGACTGGACTAAACAATACTTTCATCTTTTCCAACCTTGTTGATAGTTGCCGCTCAAACTGATGTGATGCTGGAAATAGCCTAATCCAGCTGCTGTTGCTGTGACAGCTCAGCAATGAAAACAATGCGCTTCCACTTCTCCATCACTCTCTCACACTCCTCTCGCTCCTCCCTCCTGGTTCTTCTTTGTCGAACCAAAGGCTATTTGTGGTGTAAGAGCCAACATGGCTGACAGGGAAGCATATATGATGACACAACCAGGTGGAAATGAACACTCTCTCTTCCTCTTTGCCTGTCAGATACAGATGGGTTGTTGAGTTGATGATTATATATACGCTGGGTTAAACAGACCAGAAGGAGGCCTAACAGATGGGATTTTCATAGAAGGAACAAAACACATGTTGTGATCATGTTGGTGCCCTAGATATTTTCGAATTAGGGATGTTTTATAATCAGATTCCTTTATTGTTAGTGGAAACATTATCAGCGCCAATTCAAAGCTGTGACCGGCACCATTTACACAGCAGTGAAATACTTTCAAACTGTTAGCCTCCTTTGATACATTGATATGTTACTCATACATAATTGCAGCCTTCTTAAATGCACCCTTAGAGCATCAGACATCAGACATCTGACATAATGTGAAATTGGGAAAGTTATAGACACATTCCAATTTAAATAGATTTGTATTTATAAATAATATTTTCACAATACAATAGGCCCTTCAGCGGTCTGCACGTACCAAAGGGGTTGCTCTGGTAATAGGTAATATTTCTTTTGCTAACGCCAAAGAGTCAGTTAAACTAACCAAGCGACCGTGACAGAAGTAGACCAGCAACTAACCGGTCGAGGCAGCAGTATGACAGCAACTCTTATTACTGTTTTTGTAAGTGGGGTCTGGTGATTTTGAAGAGAGCATAGATAACACCTTTAGTTCCACTGTATTTGAGCAAGTTAAAGCGGTGCAAATATTCTAAATACAGCGTGCACATAAAGGGAAACCTAAAAACCAGCTGATTTTAAACCAGCTCTGTGTTATTACAGTGTGTTTGTGTGCAGATGAAGGGCTATCCTCCGTGGCACCAGCTATCATTTTGTTATCAGTTCGTCCTCCGTTTTTTTCTCAGACACTGACTTTTTGTGCCAAGGAACGTCCTGGCCTTTGTATATGGTTATTACAGTGGGTACGGAAAGTATTCAGACCCCTTTAAATTTTTCACTCTTTGTTTCATTGCAGCCTTTTTCCAAAA
>NC_048425.1:12586942-12591778 GCF_013103735.1 Etheostoma cragini
TTGGAAAATGGCTGCAATGAAACAAAGAGTGAAAAATTTAAAGGGGTCTGAATACTTTCCGTACCCACTGTATATTACGGCTATGAACCAATCAGATCGCTTGTTTTGAGCTAGCCGTTATAAATGTTAAATGTCTTTGACCTTATTGTCCAATGAATGCAGAGCAGCAGTGTTAATAAAAACATTTGAATTTGTCTCCAACTAAACTGACATATCCAATAACAATGCAATCTCCCCTATTTTCTCAGTCTACTAAGACACTGCTCACATTGCTATTTTCTCACAGTTTTTCCCACCGATTTGATGCTTTAGATTTGGTTGCAGTATGTGTTCTCGCCAATCGTTTTGTGCTGCATTGTAGGGCTTCGCCCTGAGCACTCCTAATAGAAAATGTGGCGGTGTTCCGCATTGCATTACAGTCAGCTGGGAGGAAAAAAACTGACTGCTCTAAACACGTTTCTTATGAACACTATTATTACAAGGGGGAGCGTGAAACTAAAAGTTTAGTTATCTAGAATACTCTCACTGAGACTTGTCTTTCTTTTCACTTTTCAACAGGAAGATCATCGAGGTGAAGATTATTGACGATGAGGAGTATGAGAAGAACAAGAACTTCATCATCGAGCTGGGAGAGCCCGTTCTGTTGGAGATAGGGCAGAAACACGGTGTGTGTGTGTGTGTGTGTGTGTGTGTGTGTGCGTGTCCGTCTGGACGTGTGCATATGCGTACGTGACGTTGTTGTTATTCACTGAGAATATCAAGGAGCCAGGAGAGGGAACAGAGTGACAGACAGAATGGAGTCTTTATTTAAGTCTGGCGACAAACAGGGGGATGACCTGCATTGATTGTCTGAAACTTCCAATCTAAACTCTGATTAACTTGGGATTCGTTTCCCTTTGAACAAAGGATGTGGCTTGTGATGGATTTAAAGCAGTCTGCGTTTGAACTGTGAAAGGTTTTTGAAATAAAAACTTCCTATTATTCCTAATAATAATGAATACTGTTTATTGATCCCCAATGGGGAATTGACAACTTACACTCTGTTTTGTTAGAAATCACTACACATAGGCCTGAAATAGTAGGCCTGATAGTAGCCTATCACAATCAGCGTTTAGCCCACGTAAATCTTATATTCATGAATGTGTTTGACATAAATAGCCAGGAACCTTCTATATTTGTGTCTGAAATCACTGCCATATTGCACTGTTGTTATATATATATATATATATATAGATATATATATATATATATATATATATATATATATATATATATATATATATATATAGATATATACACTGTATATGCATTACATGCAATGAATTTTGTCAACGAAGCAGCCAGAACACAGATTGAACACATTCTGCAGTTCATTCCTGCCTATTTGGATCAGGTTCCTTCCCCTGCACTGTAATTTCATACATTCTGAATCTACATAGTCATCAGAGAGCTCTCAAATCCACACATCTAAACCATCTAAGTCATTTAAGTTGTTAAGAACGTAGGAAGCTTTGGTTGAAATTTCTAAAAGGCTCTTTACAGTAGGCAGACAGCTAATCTCTGGCAGGGGACTCAAGGCTGAAGAGAACAAAATGGAACGTTTACAGGATGACAGAAAAGACATCAGAAAAGAGTCCTTTCACTTTACACTTTACAGAGACATTGTCTTTCTCTCATTTTACCTCATTTAACCTCATTTTACCCCTTTTCTTTCTTTCTTTCTTTCTTTCTTTCTTTCTTTCTTTTTCTTTTTTTCTTTCTCTCCCTCACTAACTTACTTTTTGGCTGCAGCCCTATGTGTTTACATTTTGACGAAGAGGAACATTTGCATAGTCCTAACCTCCAACAGACTGGTTGTCAACCTGGGGCACGTGGCCCCTTCAAGGGGTCGCGAGATAAATCTAATGGGTCGTAAAAGATAAACAGCACAAGAAACACAAAAACTAATCTATAGTAATATTATAAATATTTGTTCACTTCTTCAGGCCTCTTAAGTAATGCTGCCTAGTGCAAATGTGTACTGGAAAACAATTCTTCTACCACATACATTATCTCACTCACTGCACACATAGATTTATTCTCACTCACTTTCTACTGTCAGTATAAAAAAGTAGGACAGCTACAAAGGATCACTAAATTATTGATTAAACCGTTATTTCTTTTATGACACACACACACACACACACGGTGTGTCGGCAGCGCTTGTTAGCTGTGCGTCTCACATGCTCATTTGTGCAATCCCTGTAACTTCAAGGCTTTACTCGCCTTTTACTTACTCTATTTGCTTTAAACAAGCCCCAAAGTGTATTTTTAAGCGTCAAGTCAAGTACAATGAATGTGACGTGTTCCCTGAGCGCTGCCAAAACACGGGTGACCTACACTTGGAACCGTGCCCAAAAACGCATCTTGTGTCGACACAGATGGAGCACTGAAGCCGCTGCTGTGCAAGCATGCTGCTGCTAATGTTAGTCCTTCTGTGTAGACAAGGTGACAGAGCTGGTGGAGTAAAGAGCCACGCTCTCGATGTCAGTCATGAAGAGCCAGCAGCCTGGAGTTAGCCTTTCATCACAGAGGAAATAAAATTGGTTTAATAAGTATGCCACATAGCAAGTGGACTGGCATTCACACACATACACACACTGAGCCACACACGTACTGTGTCACATACTATATACTGCTTTTCAATTACAGCAGGCCTACGCTGATAACAGCTGACTCAATTAATGACCGTCACCGAGTGGGAAGAGTGAGAGAGGAGACATATGGAGGGATGCATGGTGGGACATGTGATAACGGTGAAGGTTGTTTCATAGGAAAAGATCTAAATTTCTTGGTGGTATTCATATTTGTAATAACGTAGGATGCTCGGTTGATTGGAAAATTAGCATTTTTTACATTATAGACTTTTATGACTGCATGCACACATTTTTTATATGTGAAATACTGATGTATGCTCTAGTAAAAATCAGACAAATCAAAACATTACAGGATTAAGTTCAGCTGCCAGGCTGAATGTGTGAACACTACTTCATACATATTGCAAATTAATCCTGCAATTACTGTATAAGCACTCTTGCACCAAATAAAGAAAGTTTGTTTTGAAGGAAAGTTTCACGGTGACATGACGTTTATTTTTAGAACTCCATTGCTCTTCCTCACTTGGCAGCAACTTCCATTCGACACTTCAGACATTTCTCAGTCAATTAAAGTGGCAGTAGCGTCTCTCCAGAGGATTTGAAAGACAAATCATCCCATATGATTCAAGTTCCCTGATATATTTTTGCAATACAAAGCAACTTGGTGTAAGAATTGTTCCAAGTGATTTATTAAAATAATTTGAAATCTTCCATAAAGCAGAATAGCCATCGTTGTGGGGACAGATTACAACCAACTTTGCGCTTTTGGGAAATATTGCAAATGCAAGGGCCTCCATCAGATAGATAGATGGTGACAAAACAGATATTTATTTAAATGCAAATCTTCAACATTATTACTTTCAGTTAGTACTTCATAACCTCTGTCCAGTTAAAGCCACCCTGCTGACCCATTCATCTCTGTGGTCTCCTAGGGGACTCCAATGAGAACAAGCCGTTGGTGGGAGCAGAGGACGAAGAGGTGGCCAAGATGGGCTGTCCCAGTCTGGGCGAACACACACAAGTAGAGGTGGTCATAGAAGAGTCCTACGAGTTTAAGGTAAGTGTCTTTGTTAGTGCTTTATTTCCATTTCCAACAGGAATGTGTGCATGCGAGTGTTTTTGTGTGTTCAGAAGCTACTCAGAATGTTTTAGCAGCTAGTCGTGTTGAAGTGCTTTATGTATTTTAATGTGACAATGTTAATTGTTTGTTTTTAGGACTGCTTTAAAAGTCCTTCTAGGGACAAGCATTGGAAATTAGGACTAGCTATGCTGTGATGCTGCAGATCTCTGTTGTTGCATTGGTCCCTATTTAAATAAACATGAAATTAAATGATAATAAACACCTGATTGGCAGCAATCAATTTGGATTACTTTTGATCACCTAAAAGTAAACTGACTTGAAATGGTTTAAATTGAGTGCCAGGTCCAGAGAATTAATGATATATTTTGTTAGCATGTAATTGTTATTTTGATTGCAGACAATGCAAAGTCAACAAATAATTTGTTCAACGTGAGCTGTCGTCTTGTTTCAGGCCTTAGAAGGAAAAGAAAGTTGTTGGTAGACCATCCATTCAGCAAATTACATCTTGCATTGGCTTACTCCTGTTATAGTTATTGTATATAAGAAGGAATGGGTTTTCCAATGAGATCAGTTTGTAATTTAGCCACGTCTGTCTCACGTTTGTCTTTTATTACTTTGTACATCATCATGCCATGTTTGTTGCTCTATATCCATTCTGTGAATTGTTTTGCCTCTGATCTGTGATCAAGTTTTGAAAATGGTCTTGAAAATGTAACCCATCATATTTTTGTTGCACATTTCTCCATTTATGTCATTGCGTGTGTGTTTGTGTGTGTGCGTGTGCAGAGAGCAGTTAATACTCTTCTTTGGCGTGCTGAAAAGGTTATCTATCGTTCTCTCTCTTTAGTTTTTCTGTGCATGCAATGCTTCTTCTTCCACCTGCTGCTGTGCAATACCGACATGTTGGAATGGACAATTTCACAGCCTTGTATTAATCACGCAATTGTCAGTGTTATGAAATACCGACAGATCCTGAGCTAATTGAAAGGTTTCCCCTTTCTGTGTGAGTCAATTAACAACTTGAGGGTCGTTTCTTTCCTATTCTGCCTGGTCTGTACACGCTTGCATGTTCATTCCGTGTGTGTGTGTGTGTGTGTGTGTGTGTGTGTGTGTGTGTGT
>NC_048425.1:12591900-12601166 GCF_013103735.1 Etheostoma cragini
ACACACACACACACACACACACACACACACACACACACACAGCTAACATTTTGATTTAAGAACCCATGGTTTTTGGTTCACATCTTTCTTGACTTGATTTTGAAAAGATGATGTATGAAGAAAAGTACATTTCTTAAAAGTTTGCATCAGCATTTTATTTTGAACCTTTTCATGCGTTGATTTCAATTTGTTTAAGGTGTACTCGTTCCTAATGGGCTGTTTTGTTTCTGTTAACACTAGACTGGGGTTGCGGCAGGGCAGAGAATACAACAATGAGAATTGTTAAACTATTTTTTAAATCTTAACCAATCTTAACACCCAAAGGAGACGACGACGACGAGGAGAGCGGAGAGGAGCGGCTGCCTTCCTGCTTCGACTACATCATGCACTTCCTCACCGTCTTCTGGAAGGTTCTGTTCGCCTTCGTCCCGCCCACGGAGTACTGGAACGGCTGGGCCTGCTTCATTGTCTCCATATCACTTATCGGCGTCCTGACGGCAGTCACCGGCGATCTGGCATCACACTTTGGCTGCACGGTGGGACTGAAGGACTCGGTGACGGCCGTGGTGTTTGTGGCGCTGGGAACGTCTGTACCAGGTGAGTGGGAGTGGTTTAGTGTGTGTGTAGAGTGATGAAGCTAAGCTGCTTTGGATTTCTGTCCTGGTACATTCTTCCTAACTTAGACTTCTCTTTATGCATCCTTTTGGGTTGACTCAAGCAAGGAAAATGGAAGTACCCAGCGTCCGTTTTTAGCGAGAAGAATACACTATAGAATGAAAAAGAGGGAGAGTATAAAGATAACAGTAATAACAGTAGTAATAATAATAACAATAAAAACAAAATTAGAACATTTGGCATTAAAAAAAGACATAAAAAGACATTTACCACAAATGATCATAAAGTGTAGAGTCAAGTGTTAAAGTGTCCAGGTATTTATGTGAGTCCAGGTGTGTGTGGGTATGTACTGTCCTCTCTGCCCTATTTCCTCCAAGTGAAGAGTTGCACAGTTTGATGGCATGAGGGACAAAGGAGTCCCTTACTAACATTAAACAAAAACAGAAATGAGATGCATGTTCATCCCAAAATTCCAGACAAACAAACCTCCCCCATCTCATTTCAAGAGCCGCCGCCCTCAGTAAACATGCCGGTAATAAAAATTGAATTGTAAAACGCAGGCTCCATCACGGCCTTAGTTTTCCCCCGCCTGGAGGACACGCATTGTCCCAGGACTTTAATTCAATTCCCGTCCTCATTGCTCTTGCAGCCGTTTTATTGTTGCCCCTCCGTATGATTTATAGAAGTAGCTCCATTGCCACTCTTCTAGGCGGTAACTTTGGTGGCTTGCGAGCAGCGAGGTTTGAAGGAATTCCTTTAGCAGCTATATGATGTCATGTGCTGGATTTGAAGACTGTAAACACGGATTTGATATCCATTATCAGTTGGTTTTCCATTCTCAAGATATGTTGATGTTACATTGTTGGCTTTTTTCTTTGCTTTTCCTGTTCTAAATTTCCTTCACTCTCCTTTGGCTTACCGTTTTCACTCACATTTCTTTTATCTGTGTGGCGTTTTCTCTCCCTCCGTCCATCCTCACATGCTCCTATCCTACCTCACTTATCTGTTACGCTTGCTCCCGTGCCCCATCCCGGTCCATTTATTATTCTGACTGGGTTTTATCTTACTCCTCCATCCCTCTCTCCCCTCCTCTTATTGGATATTGTGTTTTCACTGTTGTATCGTCCATCATTCTGACCTGTGTGCAGTGGTACCCAGGTGTGTGTGGGTGAAAATATGTTTTCTCTGCAACGGTGATGCAAGTTTGCGTGTGGCAGGTCCCTTTAGCTCATTATAACTTCCAGTGGGAGTGTTTGCTCCCTGGTGTGTGTGTGTGTGTGTTTGTGTGAGCTCCTTGAAGCTTGTTCATCTCCTCTCTTGTTTTCCCACTTTTTGCCTTGTACTCGTTCTTCCTCCAGGTTCATAAAAGTATTTCTGCATTATTGCATTGGAGATTGCATTATCCAGCCAATTTACACCAGATTTGCAGATTTAAGAAAAAGAGAGCAAATGCTGATCGGAAGCTTGAACACTGTGAACTGCTACATGTTTCTGGCTGTTTAAGAGGTTTACAGAGCTCATCTGTAACTATCTGAGCCCTTCAAACCGTATCAGTGGTGTTTATATGTTATATTTGCATTGATGGTGAACAAGTCCTATAGGGCAGTGGTTATCAAAGGGTCCGGGGACCACCAAGGGTCAATGAGGGGGTTCCAGCAAAAAGGGGGATAACTATTTTCACACACCTTGTGCAATAAAAGATCCAAAAGCAAAACTCCTATCAGATGGAGGTACCCTGGATCAAAATCTTATCAAATGGGGGTCCGTGGTCTAATTTATTCCAGTTTAGGGGTCTTTGGGGATTGGCTTTTTTTGCTGTCCAACAAAGAGGTTGACTGGTGGAGGACATATAAGCTTGGCTGTAGGAGGGGATGGGGGTGAGTGCGCTAGATTCAGTTTAAAGAAAGGAACAATATGCCCTTCAGTTACTCCAAGATCACCTTAGACGGCTTGCTAACATAAACCTTTTAACATCAGAGTCACGTCTCACTCAGAGGTGGGGAATCAGGCAACACTGGTAGAACACTTTAACACTGGTAACTTTAAGAAGTTAATTCACAACTGGGAAAGAAAAATGTTTACACTAGAATGAAAAGTTTGCTACAATGGGTTTCTAAATTTGGGTAGGAGGATTTTTGGTGTTGCCAGCAGTAGTACAGTAGATTGTGGGATGTGTGTAGAGACAATAATGTGCAATTTCATGACTCTTCTTTTTGTGTCGTGTGCTATCAATGGAATTGCAACTCAGGATTTGTTTTTACTGTATACTGGGACATGAATTTCAACTAATCTCGCTGACATTCAAACGGAATTGGGAGTAATCTCACCAGCTCGTCTATAAATAGAATTAAGCCGAGACAGGCGTACAATAACTGGCAGCTGTTTCCCTGGTGTTCCCTGCCATCCCAGTTAGTAGATATCTCTCCACTTTACCCATTTTCTCCTCAAATGTTCAGCTCCAAAGAAGAGCTCCACTCATGTGTACTTACAGCAATTTACAGCAATTATTACATCAGTTCACTTTTAGGCTGATGCCAATATATAACTGCAGATTACAGATTGGAACTAGGAATCTTCCTGAAAATAATCTTTTAATCCATAATTCTTTTTTTAGTTTTAGTTTTTTTCACCCTGGTTCCTAACCGTGGCTGCTGTGACTATGAATCATGCAATAATTCAGTATTATATATCCTGGCAAGCAGCCTAGCCTCCTAACGGTAAATGTAACATAAATTATTGCTAATGCTTGTCTCTAAATCCAAATAAAAGTATTCGCAAAACTGACATCACTTGACAACCTACTTACAGGGCTTGACCAGCCGGCGAGCTACCTGTGCTATGCAACAATCCAGAGGGTTTCTTTTTATGTTCAACTCTGAGCCAAGCATTGGAAATGATTCATGTAAAACTGTATTGTAATTTGACATTTTTAGGAGGCTTGCTCTACTTGCTTCACTATACATTATTGTATTCTATTCTCTTATTTTCCTAAACCTCTACAACAACAGTGGTACGTGCCAATTAGAACCACAGTCACTTTGACCCATTGTTAGAATATGAAACAATAAATAATGTCCATTTAAGATTGTTGAGAAATGCAGAATATAGAGCAGTTTGACTGATTGTTTATTCAATTTTAGTAAAACTTCAGACCGACTGCAGATTTTTAAACAGTTTGCCTTCTATTCTCTTTTCTACTCTATGCTCCATCTTTTCCTGTGTTTGCTCTCCTTGTTATTTTATAATAGCTGTTTGTATTTTTTATCCTGGTTTTCTCTGTCCCTAACAGTCATCTATTAAATGTGTAATTAATTCCATAAATACTGACTCTCTTAGCTTACAGTGCATGTCTGTGTGCGGCTGTGAGAGTAGAATACTGGACATACTCAATGTTACCTTGAGGCCGTTTCCTCAGTGGCTTGAGAGAAAAGCATTACCAAGAGATCATCAGACGTCATGATCATGAGACTCATTTTCATGTTGTTGCTTTACATAATTTGCTTATGTTTTGACCTCAGGCTGATGGTTTTATTTTAATCATTTTTTTCTTCATATTGCTCATGCTGACAGTTTTATCAGCTGTTACTATAATTTTAAACATGCTGAAAGATTTTTAACAAATATCAATACCAACATCTTTGTCTTTCTCATTCAGACACATTCGCCAGCAAGGTTGCCGCCATCCAGGACCAGTACGCCGACGCCTCCATCGGCAACGTCACCGGCTCCAACGCCGTCAACGTTTTCCTCGGCATCGGAGTGGCGTGGACCATCGCCGCCGTCGTCTGGCGCTCCAAGGGCAAGGTGTTCAAGGTGGACCCAGGAAACCTGGCCTTCTCTGTCACCCTCTTCACCATCATGGCCATGTTGTGTGTGATCACACTGCTGTACCGGCGGCGGGCGGGGGTGGCCGGTGGCGAGCTGGGCGGGCCGCGGACTTGCAAGATAATAACGTCGCTGCTGTTCGTCTCCATGTGGCTGATTTACATCCTGCTGGCTTCACTGGAGGCCTACTGCCATTTACCAATGTTTTAAATGGAGAGCAGAGAGGAGGGTGAGAGACCCACTGCCAATATGAAGAGAGCGAGCGAGAGAGAGGGATGGAGGAGTCTTCAAACAGGAACGAGACGAGGAGAGATGGGTTGAAGAGGTGGATTGATAAAGGCCGATTCTGATATTTTTTATGGAGTCAGCAGATCTTTCCATGTCCTCATTTTTTTAAAGTCCCAAAAACTTTTTCAGTGTTTCAGATAGATTTATTTTTTATCTTTCCATTTATCCGTTTCCTGAAAAAGAGTGCATACCATTATGAAAGACTAAACAGACATTTTTTTTTTTTACATGAGCAGCTTCATCACCATCTGACAACACTGTTTAATACTTAATAAAAGGCTGACATCGTTCCAGTATTCTGCCAGAGCAGCAGGAGAAAAGAAAAGCCTCTGAAGGGGAAAACGAAGATAAAAGAAGGAAAGATAAAAGTGGAAAGGTTGGGAGAGCGGAGGCTGGAGGCAGCAAAACTAGAGAACTATCTGGATACAGCCGATGGAGAGACTAGAGAAAAGACGACACAGGAAAAAGAAAGAGAAGAACAGATGGGCAAAACTGTTCTACACCCCCTCCTTACTCTCTCGCTACTTCTATCTATGCTGTATCTTGTCGTCATGGGAATGGTGGGTCCTCCCATTATACCCACTGAACTTTATATAATACTACCAGTGAGTCATTCCGTTAAACCCCCCTACCCCGAACTGCGCGCGCACACACACACACACACACACACACACACACACACACACACACACACAATGACCGTACACTACTTTTCCGACCAACACTCCACAGACTGTACACACTCCTCCGTCCCTCCCTCTTGCCTTACTCCTATCTCTCCTGTAGGAATTGTCTTAAAGTTGTGATGATGAAACGCCGTAGTCACCACCAACCGACCAACCCTCTTTTTAATCGAGCCAATCCCAAGTCCTTCTCCTTTTATCATCATATTCTACCAACAGCCTCGTCACACGTAGGAAACTCACCCTCTTTTTTTTTTTTTTCTAAACTTTTCAATGGCGTCACGTGTTGATGTTGTTACCGTGCAATTGTAAAAAGAAACAAGAAGACATAATAAGTATAGTGAGATGGAGATAAGCGAAGTTAAAGCAGGTTTTAAAAGATAGAATGTAACATGGAGTGGTGGGATTGATTAGCACCTGGAAGGAATCCCAAAAGTGGGATGGAGAAGCAAAAGAAATGTTTGATAAGCAGAGTGAAGATTAGAAACATCTGGAGAACCAACAAGAGAGCAGTCCACTTAGTAATTGTTGTCTTTCTTGCAATGAAGAAGCGTTGTGCACTTGTGAAGTACACTGTTTACACGTCTAATGTTGCATTAAATGGTGGAGGAAACAAGCATGTGAACAAGCCGAAACAATCCGAATGAAGGATCTCACTGGTTGGGACTTTGACAAGGACTAAGAAGACGACAGCGATGGCAGTGTTGTCACATCAGAACTATAACCATACCCAGTGTTTCTAATTGTACATGATAATATAGAAACTTGTATTGATGTGTGTGAGAAAACACTGCTGTTTAATCTATGTGAAGCCCCCCTCTTTATAAGGAAAAGCCCGGGGAAGGAAAAGAAAAATTCATGCGTCCTTTTTTTCCCTCTGAAACACAGTTCAAGAAGACATTTGAGGGAGATCCAAAGGAAAGAAAGGCTAAAACCAGAGATGATTTATTGACAGAGAGAAGAATCAAACGCTCTGAGGGAACTGTACGGCAGCTCTGAAATATCTCGCGACTGTTCCGCAGGAGTTAGAACGTTTCTTTCTACTCAAACACACATCCCGTGTCCTCTGTCATCCAAAGATTGAATAGGAGAACGCTGTCTCAGATCACCATGCGTTCTCAGTGGGCAGTTTTACCTCGCAGGCATTGTACAAGTCCCACAAGCAAATTTAAAGTCATAAAGGTGTTCACCCAACAGATAAATGGGCTTAACCACTGGTGTTCTTTAATAGGCGATGAGCCGGTATCAAAAGCTGTGCAAATGATTTGAATTTTGTGAAAAGTTTGTTCATTCAGGCATGTCTTTTTTGTGAAAGTGAAAGTAAGATATCAGAATAGCTTAATGAGGATATAATGCTACATATATGTAATCAGCCATTTTGTTATTGTTTGTGTGCAATCCAGATTTCCGTTATGTCTGTGTGGATGCCCCTGCCTTAGCCGGGGGCCGGACTGATCTGGACAGAAGGGCCGGCATGTCATTATTAAATGGAATCCCTTTGTTAACAACAGCACAGAAGGAAAATCTCTGAAACCAATCTTCCCGGCAGTTGAGCCCACAATGCTCATTGTAAACTTCAAGGAGCATCCTGAGAAGAAAAAAAAATAATAATAATTAAAATTTTTGTTCACTAAGAGAAAATAGGACTGAAAACAGCAATTCACCTGCCCACAATCCGCCTTGTTAAATATGGACAAATTAGCCGCTTCTTTCAGCTCAATGTAAGTGCAGGCTTTACAAAGCCAGCCCAGCCGGGACCAGGCTAAACACAGCACGAGCTTGTCCAACGCAGCCCTGGGTAAAGGGCACAAATGGAAGATAATTGATGATTTGGAGCGGAGGGGCATTGATCCGCTGGGGTGAAAATGCTTGTATGCGTCACCAAATGTTTTAAATGCCACTCCAGTTCCTTGCACTTTCTGACAGCTGTAAAGGAAAGGAGAAAAGGGAAATCTCACAGTCTTTGATTGCAGAACATATGTAAAAGCAGTGAAAACCACCAAAAGTAGAGCTACTGTATCATCTGATTTCAGACAAGCCTGGCCAAGATTAATTGATAGAAGGAGTTTGGGCCCCTTCCATGATGCTCTTGATGCATTTCAAACGAATATTTCTTGGCTGCAAATATTTAAAATTGCTGTCTAGAAATTAGAAACAAATTTCCTTCTCAAAAAAGAGCTACCCTGGAGCTTTTAGGGACACTTCAACATGTCAAGTGCTTGCAGGGCCGTAGCCAAGATTTAAGTACTGAGGTCATCCAAAGCAACTCCCGCCCTTCGCAAAAAAGACCCCAGGAGAAAGGATCAGTGCTCAGGTGGTGTATTAACATGCTTACAATGACGATCTCTTATTTACCACGCTCCTTATTTAAGTGTAGCGGGTTAGCATGCTAACATTTGCCAGTTAACACTATCTGAGGCTGATTTTAAGGCTGATCTTTTCACCTGATGATGGCATGAGATAAAAAGAGAAGGAATCATAAAGTGATTGCAATTCAACGTGAGAGCAACATGAATGTCTGGACCAAATGTTGGGGCAATCCATTCCACATCTGTCTCAACATTTCACTCCAAGCCACACTAGCACCAAATTGATCAGGATTCGTCCTCCTGCAACATGAACGATAATACAAAAATGCACAGCAATCTATCTAATATCTGTAGAGATATTTCAGTCTTGACCAAAGTGGTGGGATTAACAAACCTACCATGCCGGTAGCGCGGCTAAAAACACTGCTGTCAAAGTGCAAGATGTGTAAGTGTCAATTGTAGACTGTTATATACCCTTCACAAATCTGTAAAATTCCCCCGATAAAATTCAAAAGGCATGACGTCAGTGTCGTTAATGGTAGCTACAGCCCCGGATGCTTGTTGACACGGTCTTTGACTCTGGATCATCCAGAAGAAACGGTCTGACTAACCATCCAGATCCTGTCATGTCTCGGCCTCCTTAGTCATTTCGTCATATCTTAAAATGTAGAAGTACAGTCAATCCTCCGTGACGGAAGGTCATCAGCCAGTCAGCAGATTAGACACGACAGGCACGTTGGCTTGGCTCCTGGCCAGGGGGCCACGGGGCCACGGGGCCGAACTGGGGGGCCGAACTCTTTTCCACTTCCGTAACAGTAGCTCGCCAGTTAGAGAATGAGTGGGCAGGATCATAGTGATGAACACAAGAACACTGCGACTAATTTAGAAATGGAGGCTTTTTAAAGGTTGATAGGCCTTGGAGGACGACTGTGTGCGTGAGTGCATGCTCGTGTGAGTGTGTGTGAGTGTGTGCATGCACGCCTTTTAAGTGAGTGAAAAAATGCAACCATATTTTTAGTCTCTTGCCTGTTGCTTAGCGACCATCTATCTGCAAGCCGCTGTCTTCTTGACTGTTGCGTGCGTGTGTGCGTGTGTGTCATTCTCTTTTGATGTTTCTCACCGTTTCTGCTTGCCCTCCTTCTAGTCACTGGGATAATATGGTTTCTCCTTCTTTTTTCCCTCTCTCTACGGGTGAATTTGAACATATATTCTTTTTTATGTGTTCATTTTTGTTCAATGCGTTTTTATCTTTTATTTAGTTTTCCTTGTGCCTCCCCTTGTTTTGCATGTGTACCCACTGCGTGTAGATCTACATGGATTTGTCCCTCTGTGTGAGTGTGTGCCGGTTGGTGTAGTAATCTCTTTAAAAGGGCTCCCCCTATGTGTCCCTGGCAGGCGATCGAGATGGGAGATGATGGCACATTGATTGAAGAAGTTTGTGTGTGTGTGTGTGTGAGTCCCTGCGTGTCTGTGACCTGAGTGCATGTTTGTGTGTGCGTGTGTGTGTGTGTGTGTGTGTGTGTGTGTGTGTGTGTGTCAACTGTCA
>NC_048425.1:12601266-12609945 GCF_013103735.1 Etheostoma cragini
TATATATATATATATATATATATATATATATCTGAGTTTGAGCTTAAAGATTATTTGTAAGCCGGTAATATTGTTGATGCAAGTAGCTGCTGTCATGTTTCCATTATCATTACTCCAAAGGCGTCTCATTGGCACCAATATCTATTCTCAGCTCTAGTCATTTGTTTTTTTAGACTGTGTTGCCACATCAGTCATCAAATTTAAATACGTTGAGTCAAATAATACACACCATGTGTATGCTTTAAATTGATGAATGTCACTCTTCCCAATTTGCTAAAACTCCCAAACTGTGGGACGTGTCCTTCTTGTCCTCAGTGTCCTCTACGTTACAGTCCTGCTGACTCTGCACTTCGAGGTATCTTCTTCACTGCTGTTGTATGCTTTGAGAAATGTTAATATATGTAAAGGATTTGGTTTGTGATTACAAAGATAACACTGAACAAGCTTGTAAAAAAACTAAAAACTATTTGTACTTTGCCAGCATTTCAGATTTGGGGTGTGCTTGTGTGTGTGTGTAAGAGAAAGACCTTTTGACTTGTGTGTTGATCTGACACTATTTATCAGTTTTTTATTTTTATTTGAACCTTTCTCTCCCCCCTCTCTCTCAACCTAAAGTCACTCTATTGCTCTGTACCTTCAAAATATTTATGGTTTATCACCTCATGTTCTTCATTTTATTAATTTATCATGCAGCCCTATTTATGAGGTCACAAAGTGCTTTTGATAACGATCTGGTATTTTAATTTGTCCATTTATTTTTATTATCATTGTTACATTATTGTACAATGTTTAATTTGTGTCCATTGTTCTTTGTTGTTTAGGTGATTTGTTTGGTGTGTGTGTGTGTGTGTGTGTGTGTGTGTGTGTGGATGCCTGCATTTCTTCATATCAGTCCGTCCACGAGTGTGTCGATGCATGAATTAAACTCATTCTGAATACAGTGTTGATGTTGGAAATGTGGTAGTTGAGTATGTTTAAATGCTGAAAATGACATGACATGAAAAATGTTATCGATGTTTACAAAGACCAAACTTATCTTTTGTCTCTTTTTTTTTTTCTGGAAGATGAAATAAAACTTGACCGGCAAATGCTTAAACGAGCGTCTCTATCTTTTCAACTGATGGAGAGGAAGTCTTAACTTAATTACGGTTGAGTTTATTTTCAAAATGGAAATGCTAATTTCAGTAAATGCTTTGCAAAAAACCAATGGACTGCAGTATGTAATCATATTTGAATGGAACTCATTAGCACGGCTCTGCTTTCTATTTGCGTTTGCAGGCATCCCTAAACTGGCTGTGGTTGGAGGGTTGAAAGTGACTCCCATCGGACACAGATCCGTGTCTGGACCGTCAGGTCACATTTCTAGGGATAGTTTGGATTTTTTTTAAATTGTATGCAGTAAGTTTTTTGTTTTACCGCAAATGGCAAACCCCCCCGTGCACAACCCGTTAGGTTCTGTATTTCAATAATAAATAAACTAAGTCTATAAATTACAACAGTACCGTAACCAAAACAATCAGTCAAGGCGGCGATAGACCAGCAACTACAGTGTTCATAGATTGATCTATGAACCTCTTCCTCAGGTTTGACGGCAAGCTAAAATAAAAATCAAAGTTTAAATATTTTTTATCTAAAGTAGCATACCCTCCATATGGCTAAAATACGTTTTGCTGCAGCCCCGTCCACGGCAGTCCAAGGCTCAGCTTCCATGTTGGGACTCCCGCCTGCTCCTCCAAACTGGGGGCCTGCCAACCGCCGTCTAGTGCAATCTACCATGGGTATAGCAAAACCTATTCTGTCGTTTAGGCATGAGGGCGTGTTGTATACAACCTGACTTCCATAAACCTAAACTATCATTCTGAATTTCAGCTGAAGTAACGTTTTTTCCCCTTTCCCAGAATAGATAGATACTTATACAGACAGGATACAGACGGTTCTGGCAATGCAACACTATGGCTGAATTTAAGAATACACTTGTGCCCACAACCAGGACCGGGAACTTTGTCAATCAACTCTCAGACTTAAATATGCTGAAGTGGTGGTGTCCTCTCTTATAAAACCATCTGAGAGTCTGCAGACATGCTAGCAGCTCTGTGAGGCTCTAAGTAGAACACACATATTGATTTTTTGGCTCTTTGGGGGTAAAATGCTCAGTCTCTATCACCCTGCTCTGACCCCACTTTACTAGCACACTGGTACATGGGCAATAGAAGAGAGACTCCTCTTCTAAATATTTGCCAGTGATCCATTTCAGCTGTGGCCTGTTTGAACTTATAAATGGACAAACCAAGCGTACATCTTTTCTCTCTGGGAAAACAACAATGAAAAGGTCAAATCAGCATCTCAAGGGGTTTGGATCATTGGGTCCCGTCTAAATCCAGGAAACGAGCCCATTACGGTAAATGGCTGTGTGTTTGTGCTGGGAAATGGTCTGGCCTAATCTGACCAATCAATCAATCAATCAATCAATCAATCAATCAATCAATCAATGTAAGTCTTTAAGCAAGACAGTGTGGTAAACTGTGTAAGGTAATTCTTAGGTCCGTGTACGGTGTGATTACTTGCTTTTCTTTTAAACCAATGTAAGAAAAAAACGGAAAAACAACAAAGCCAAAGTTAAATTACTGGCCGATAACTTTTTTTGCAGATTCCCTTTTTTCAATATTGCATTTTGAATAGTTAACCCTGCAAAATGAAGAAAAGACAGAAAGGTGTTCCAGAAGTATTTAAAAAATAAAAGCCCAACGATGGATTGTCTTAAGCATTCATTATGATTCCTGTAACAGGCGGACTGAGGGACTCTGGTTTGAATATGTGCGACTTACAAAGCATCTGTTCCCTGTACTTTTCAGAAAACAGGACCTTGTCTTTCTGATAAGACGGATAAATAACAGGCTTTCGAAGCCATCCTCACTCATTCGAGCATGCATGCACTTGATGTTTGTGTGTTGCTGTGAGTCCATCTGCAGATGAGTGAATAAACCTATAGAAAGACAAGTGTTGCCCCAAAGTGTTTATTTAAACAAGAATTGCCATCGCAAAAAATAGCTAGCAGGTAAGATGAGGTCAAGCTGCTAACTCTCCTTGTTTGTGCATTACTTCATACATTTATTTCACTTAACTGACCCACAGTTAATTATCTCATCAGCATTCACCTACGTGTTGTTTTTTTGTAGCTGTTATCAGACCTTGCACACACACACATACACACACACACACACGCTGTGTTGCCCTGTTTGCCAATAAACGGCTCCACTTTGGTTCCCTGATTTGATCTGAAGCACTTTGGTGATAAGGGAGGAAGGGCGAGAGGGGTTCGATTTGCTCTGCATTATAGTCCAGGTGTGTGTGTGTGTGTTTGTGTGCATAACATTCACTGACCTAAGTAAGGAGAAAGAAATCCAAGCTTTGACTTTGAGGTTTGAAACAATCGCTGTTTTGCATCTACTGTGCCCTTTTCTCGTTCTGTCTCTGTCAGTTGCCGAACAACGAAGAGGCAGCTGTTATTCCCAAAGCAACCCTGCGGTAACCACGACTGCGAGACACGTCTCCATCCTCCGCTGGAGGAGAACGAGACGAAGAGACTACGAGTAAACACAGCGGTCCTGAGGGACTGATAGAGAAGTGGAGGAGGAACAACAAGCAGGAAAATGCAGACAGAGACAGACAGGGAAAAAACAGGAAGGGGGAGGAAGAGAGAAGGGAAGGCAGACAGATGGAGATGAGTGTGAATGTGAGCAGAATTGGAGACAAACAGACACAGAGAGGAAGCAAGAAACACATTGAAGCGTGAGAGAGGCGAGACGGAGTTGCTGTTGACACAGATTCATCCTGTGGGATGAGGAAGAAGACAGGAAATGACACGCCACGTTGATTGTCTCCCCTCTCATGGGTCCGTGTGTTTGCCTCCACGCATTAACTGATTTTGACACTTCTTAGTTGATTAATTGGCTGTGCGGTTTTTCTACAATCTACTCAACAACAGCATTCCATTTCACTCATTTACAGACATGAAGAGAAACCTTTTTTTAAAGTACACATATATAAATATAAAATATATATGTAAACAAAAGCCCTTTGTCTAGATCAGTTGTGGTCAAACCAAAGGGGTCGCAAGATCATTTCTGGGGGGTGGCCAGATGGATAAGGAGAATAAAAGAAATAACATATTCTAGACAGGGGACTGGTTTTTCCATTACTTTGTGAGTTTGTCACATTGCATGTGTTCAGAGCTTCATTCTCTCTTCACTTAAAATCAGCAGGGGGAGGTGTGTAGAAACGGTTGTTGTCGAGGGGGTTCGAAAGCACCAACTTTATTATTTTTTTGGGGGGTGGGGGGGGGGGCATGGCTCTAAAAGGTTGCGTACCACTTGTCCAGAGGAGGGAAGAGGATGTCCAGTGCAGTTTATAGAATTGTGAAAGGATAAAAGCCAACAGCAATGTCAGCGAGGGGGGAGGAAAGAGAGAGGCAGACAGACTGGAGGGAGAGGAGGATGGGGATCAAACCACAGAGGGAGGGAGGGATAAAAAGAAACAGTACTTTGCAATCCCAGAGAGCAGAGAGTAGTGGCTGCGATGGAAAGGAGATAGACCAGACATTAAGCAAACAGTAAGGATAAAGGAGCTAGGGAGGAAATGAGATGGACAGGGAGCAAGAGAGGGAAAACAGAGGGACTGTGGAATGAGTGGGAGAAGGATGAGGGGGACATGATGTGGTTTCTGAGTGGGATTAAAGTCTGTTTTGAGAGGAGGGATTGGATAAGGAGAGGAGGTTTGAGAGGAGGGAATGAGGAGGAGTGTTTGGATATGGAATAAAGAAGAAGAGGTTTGTTACATCGGAAAAATAAGGATGCAGGAAAAGTAAAGAAGTGACGTAAAGAAGTGACGTTAGGAGAGGATGATTGAAGAGAGAACTATGATTTTGAGCATTGGAGATGTAGTTGGAACAGTTTTTACTGGCTGCAGGACAATTTGTTTCTGAGGTCGTGGACCTGCTGTGATGACGCAGGTGATCATGGAGACGCTTTCCCGAGCCTGGAGAAAATGCAGATGATCTCCCAAACCAATTGCTTCCTCTGACGTTCTATTGTGTCGCTGATTACGGAGGATTTGTGGCAGGTAATCAGCGATCCGTGATGGATTTTATTCTCAAACTAAGCTTTACGACCCTGTCGAGCAGCAGCGTGTGATGAGAGAGGGATGAGAGGAAGCAAGGGATAAAAAGAGAAAAGAATAAGAGGGGAGGATAAAGCTGTCCGGACTATAAGCTGCAAGTTGGATACTACAGCAGCCAATTGTGTCACTTGTTTTTGTCTTTGCTGTGTGTGTGTGTGTGCGTGTGTGTGGGTGTGCGCGTGCATTTGTGTGCAAGTGTGTAAAGTAAGTCATCATCATCAAAATTATTGAGGACGCAAAGCTACCCAGGAGCTACAGATTGACAAGAAGGGAACACACACACAGACTGCATAAGAGGTTTGTGTGTGTGTGTGTTAGTGACATAACACTCACACATGCATGCCTGACACTGTACTGTGTACTTACATTTTGTCCCTTAAAGGAGGTCAAGTCCCCACTATGTGACTGTGTAAACAGAGCAATATTCCCACATGAGTAATATACACACACACACACACACACACACACACACACACACACACACACACACACACACACACACACACACACACACGTACACTACCAAAATACAAAAAAATGTCCTAGCATAAGATGTGGGGGAAAAAGTATAGTAGCCTTGTCAAAAAAATAAAATATGTAGAGTAAATACTAATATAAAGGTTTAGTATTACGGAGCCCCCGAGGTGACATTGGAGAAAGAAAAACCTTTTTTTTCCTGAACAATCACTTTTGCAAGATCATGACTTTGACATGGAGAAGAAAAAAAATTCCAAAAGTAACACAAAAAGCATGTCGAAAGAAGTCACAAAAACGTAATGTTTTAGTATTTTTTTTAAATGTGGAAAAATAATAGTATGTCAAAAGTCACAAAAAAGTGATAGAAGCCTTCAGTGTAGTAAAAAGACGTAGTATAGGATAGTGCGTCGAAAAAATTCACAGTAGAGTAAAAATGTAAAAAGAATGTCTTACAAAAACAATATAAACGTCACAGTATAGCATGTGGGAAAAGGTACACTTCATAGTATAGTGTCACGGGTTGGGGTCTTGTTGGGATTATGTTTCCCTTTTTTCTTACCTCCTTGTGTTTGTCTCTCCGTTTTCTCCCTGGTCTTGTGTTGTTGATCCTGCCTCGTGTTCCCTGGTAAGTGTCTGCATGTTCTGCTTCCTGTTTTGTTTTGATAGTGTAGTTCCCCTGACATCTCACCTGTTCCCTGTTACCTCGTTACCTCTTGTATTTAACCCCTGTTACGCCTGTCAGCCCGTTCCTGTGCCAGATATTCCCTGTGAGTCCTCCCCTGTGCTTTTTCCCTGTTTTTGCATTTCTTTTCCCCGGACCTGTTTTGGACTTTTGCCACTTTGGACCTTTTGGGTTTATGTCCTCGGAGTTTGCCAGTTCCCGTGCTCCCTGTGTTTTTTGTTGGTTCTTGTATTTTTGTGAACTTGTGCCAATAAAGCCTTTTTGAAGTTTCCCTGCTACTCTGCGTTTGGGTCCTCCTTCCTCCTCCGCAGCAGCAGTACAGTGTGTCTATCAGAGCCACAGTTCTGCATGATCCCCTCACTAGCTAAATTTCTAATGATTTTCTTTGAGGTGATATTCATGAAATTCCATTGAATTTTATGGTTTCTGTATAGCAATTTTCATTTGATATCACTTAATTCGGTTAAAGATGTGTGGAGGGAAACATAGCTACTGTGCCTTTTTCGGTGTGTGTAATTGCAGGAGTTGAGCCAGGTGCCGGAGTCAGGAGACCAGCTGCATGTCATCAGCTACAATCAACCTCTGCTTCATGTACCCGGGTCCTCCTTTAACTCGGTGCAGTGTCGTGGACTGTTCTCTTCTGTCAGTCGTGGCAGGGCAACTAGTTTCTGTTTTCCTTGTTAAGAATTGCTGGCCAAACCTCTGTCTCTTGTGCTTGCAGTCTGCTGCTTGGACCTGACTCCTGTCACCGCTCTACTCCTGCCATACCAATCTTTAAGGAAAGGAAGCTGGACAGGAAGTTAAACTCTGTTTCACTGGACTCTGTTAACCTCCTTTCGTCTTCACCTCTGCCTGACCGAGCGCTCCTTCAAACCCTCCTTGGACATCTGCTGCTCTGCCCATCTACAGCACTTTATATATATACATTTTTTTAATAAACCTTGGTATTCTGATTCCTGCCTCTGTATTTTGTGTCCCCACCTAGGTTCTAAATTGTAATGTCACCAAAGTCAAATAAAGTAAATAAAAAGTAATCGTGTGTATAGTGTCTCAAAAAAGTGAAGTCATAGTGCAGTATGCGGAAAGTTGTACAAAAATAGTATAGTATGTCAAAGTGAAAAAGATATTGTATATTTCCAGAAAAGTGATAAAAAGACGGTATAGTATGTCAAAAAAATTGATAAAAAAGACATAGTATAGTAGGTCCAAAGAGTGATAAAAAAGGCATAATAAAAGGATAAAGTGATGAAAATGACAGTATAGCATGTCAAAGTTATAAAAAATTCCTATTACGTCAAAAAAGTGATTAAAAAGACATAGCATATTATGTCAACAAAAGTGATGAAAAAGACAGTATAGTATGTCAAAAAAGGGATGAAAAAGACATAGTACAGTATGTCAAAAAAAGGATGAAAAAGACATAGTATAGTATGTCATAAAAATTGAGGAAAAAGACATAGAATGAAAAAGACATAGTACAGTATGTCAAAAAAGTGATAAAAAAGACATAGAGTTTGTCAAAGAAGTGATAAAAAAGACCTAGTATAGTCTGTCAAAAAGTGATGAAAAAGACTTAGAATGAAAAAGACATAGTATAGTATGTCAAAGAAGGGATAAAAAAGATATAGTATAGTACGTCAAAAAAGTGATGAAAAAGACATAGTAAAGTAAGTCAAAAAAATGATTAAAAAGACATAGTATAGTATGTCAAAAACTGGTTAAAAAGACATAGTATAGTATGTCAAAAAAGGGATGAAAAAGACATAGTATAGTATGTCAAAAATTGGTTAAAAAGACATAGTATAGTATGTCAAAAAATGGATGAAAAATACATAGTATAGTATGTCAAAAAAGCGATATAAAATACTTAATACAGTATGTCGAAAAGGTTTTAAAAGACATAGTATAGTATGTCAAAAAAGTGATAAAAAAAGACATGAAAAAGACATAGAATGAAAAAGACATAGTATAGTATGTCAAAAAAGTGATAAAAAGACATAGTATAGTACGTCAAAAAAGTTAAGAAAAAGACATAGAATAGTATGTCAAAAAAGTGATAAAAAAAACGTAGTATAGTGTGTCAAAAAAGTGATGAAAAAGACATTGTATAGTATGTCAAAAAAGGGATGAAAAAGACAGTACAGTATGTCAAAAAAGGGATGAAAAAGACATAGTAAAGTATGTCATAAAAATTGAGGAAAAAGACGTATTATGTCAAAAAAGTGATAAAAAAGACAGAGTTTGTCAAAGAAGTGATAAAAAAGACCTAGTATAGTGTGTCAAAAAAGTGATGAAAAAGACATTGTATAGTATGTCAAAAAAGGGATGAAAAATACATAGTATAG
>NC_048425.1:12610045-12639301 GCF_013103735.1 Etheostoma cragini
AAAGTGATAAAAAAGACATAGTATAGTATGTCAAAAAAGTGAGGAAAAAGACATAGAATGAAAAAGACATAGTATAGTTTGTCAAAAAGTGAGGAAAAAGACATAGTATAGTATGTCAAAAAAGTAATAAAAAGACACAGTATAGTGTTTCAAAAAAGTGATGAAAAAGACATAGTACAGTATGTCAAAAATGAGATGAAAAAGACATAGTATAGTACGTCAAAAAAGTGAATAAAAAGACATGGTATAGTATGTCAAAAAAGTGCTGAAAAATACATAGTATAAATGTCAAAAAAGTGATAAAAAGACGTAGTATAGTATTTTAAAAAGTGATGAAAAATACATAGTATTGTATTTCAAAAAAGTGATGAAAAAGACATAGAATAGTACGTCAAAAAGTGATGAAAAAGACATAGTATAGTATGTCAAAAAGTGATGAAAAGACGTAGTATAGTATGTCAAAAACTTTTTTAAAAGACATAGTATAGTATGTCAAAAAAGTGATGAAAAAGACATTGTTTAGTATGTCACAAAAGTGATGAAAAAGACATAGTAAAGTATGTCAATAAAGTGATAAAAAGACATAGTATAGTGTGTCAAAAAATCGTTTAAAAAGACATGGTATAGTATGTCAAAAAAGGGATGAAAAAGGCATAGTATAGTGCGTCAAAAAAGTAATAAAAAAGACATAGTATAGTATGTCAAAAACGTTTTAAAAAGACAGTAAAGTAGGTCAAAAAAGTGATTAAAAAGACACAGTATTAAAAAGACAGTATAGTATGTCAAAATAGTGATGCAAAAGACAGTATAGTACCTCAAAATCGTTTTCAAAAGACATAGTATATTATGTCAAAAAGGTGATGAAAAAGACATAGTATAGTATGTCATAAAAGCAATATAAAATACAGTATAGTTTGTAAAAAAAAGCGATATAAACTACCTAATATAGTATGTCAAAAACGTTTTGAAAAGACATAGTATTGTAAGTCAAAAAGTGATGAAAAATACATAGCATAGTATGTCAAAAAAGTGATGAAAAAGACATAGTAAAGTATGACAAAAAAGTGATGAAAAAGACATATAACAGTATGTCAAAAAGTGATTAAAAAGACACGGTATAGTATATCAAAAAAGTAATGAAAAATACATAGTATAGTTTGTCAAAAAGATATGAAAAAGACTTAGTATAGTATGTCAAAAAGTGATTAAAAGAAGTAGTATAGCATATCAAAAAAGTGATGAAAAATACATAGTATTGTATGTCAAAAAAGTGATAAAAAAGACAGTATAGTACGTCAAAACCGTTTTAAATAGACATATTATAGTATGTCAAAAAAGTAATAAAAAAGACATAGTATAGTATGTCAAAAAGTGATGAAAAAGACATAGTACAGTATGTCAAAAAGTGATGAAAAAGACATACTATAGTATGTCAAAAAGTGATTAAAAAGACACAGTATAGTATGTCAAAAACGTTTTAAAAAGACATAGTATAGTATGTCAAAAAAGTGATTAAATTACATAAGTCCTGAAAAAGACATAGTATAGTATGTCAAAATGTGATGAAAAAGACACAGTATAGCACGTCAAAAACATTTTAAAACGACATACTGTAGTATGTCAAAAAAGTAATAAAAATGACATAGTAAACTATGTCAAAAAAGTGTTAAAAAGACATGGTATAGTGTGTTGAAAAAAGTGCAAAAAATACATAGTATGTTAAAAAAAGGACAGTACAGGGACCATATACCATTCACACACTGTGGCCGAGTCTGACGTACAAGGTGCCATCTGCCCATCAGATAAACACTCACACATTTACATTCAACTAGACTTCAACATGGGACTACAGCGACAGGGATTGAACCACCAACCTTCCAATTGGCAGTCAGCCACTCTACCACTGAGCCACAGCTCAGTGCACACAGGCACTGAGACAGCCAAATGCACTTCAGCATCTAACAAGGAGTTCTAAAAGCACTAAAGCATAGAGCATTTACAGCATATATACAGAAGAATACATTGAATAAACATCCAATGGAATAAATAGTAAGGGGTTTGAATACATTTGATATTTACAGTATTAGCAGTATGACCAATGTCAGCACAGTATATGATTGCTTTCACCAAAGTCCATCAAGGTGAAGGGGGGCGAGCTACTCTTAACTGGTCCTGCTGGAATGAAGAGTCCTGTTGCAGCTGATGAGGGCAATACTGTAAACATTCAATATTTTTGAAGTCACAAAAAAGCATAACTTCTTCATACTATGGTATTTAAAAAAAAATCATAGCATAGTGTGTTTAGATGTCATTTAGCATGTCCACAAAGTATGGTACCTCAAAAAATACACATAAAGCGTCATTGCATAGTAGGTTGAACAGTATGTCAAAATAGAAGTAATAGTAGAGTGTGTCTAAAAATGTCATGGTATAATATGTCTAAAAGTAATAAGAAAAGTCCTAGTTTAGTATGTTATAAAAATTCACAAAAATCCCAATTTAAGATAGTCATAGTACAGTAAGGTGGAAAAAGTCTCAAAAGGGTTGTAATACAGTATGTCATGTTATAGTATGTTCTAAATCGTAATAGTATAGTTGGTCAAAAACATTCAAAAAATGTCCAAGTTTATGTTCTTAAAAACGTCATAGAATTGTATGTTAAAAATGTGTATCAAGTCAGTGTAGTTTGACCTACACTGACTTGATGCTACATTTGAAGTCACAGTATTGTATTAACCATAACGACGTGATATAACCCTTAATTTGATTGCATTGTTGTAATTTTTTGTACTGTTTGCTAACCGCTAGCCCCGGTCCCATTTAGGAAGCTTATCATTTCTATAGTGCCAGCTAAGTGCAGCTGCTTCTTCTTTCTTCTCTTCTATTCTCACACACTTTTCCTGTGCCATTCATTTTTACTCCAGTGTAACCAGCGTGACTTGAAATGTATCAAAGTACGGTCATTGTGATGAACTCATTGGATCACTTTCAGCTGTTTTGAAACATTTCCATTTCATGTATACTTGTTCTCCTCGCCTTTCACAAACTCTACTGGTACGACAAATTTGTGTGCAGATTGAACAACACAGACACAATGTATTATTCAATAGCCCCAAAGCAGGATGTTTTGCAGTTTGAAACCAGTTTCTTTGACAGTTTGGTCTCTACTCTCTGCAAATACTGCCTCGGAATGAGTGTGATGGAAAAGATGTGCCTCAAAACTGTCATATTGAATAAAGTAAAAGCACACCACACAGCAAAAACTGTTAAATAACAGAGGCTTTTTATGACAAATGGATAGGGGCTAAGTGCCCAGAAAGCCTTAAATGCTGGGGGGGAAGAAATCCCTCTGAACTCAAACAACCGCATCCAGGACAAGAAACCAAACACACCGATTGTGTCTGTGGTGCACAAACAGTCTTCATCACACACACACACATACACGCATGCACACAAAAACAGCCGAGGTTCAGCTCTGTAACAGGAAGTTTTATTAATGAATGTTCACTCATATGTTTTATATTAATTACAAATCAAATATTACATGCAGGTCATTGTATAGTATTCCTTTGTATCAGACTATCACATACACATATACAGGGTCCTCAAAACTTACTACATATATTTTCTAATGTTTGTTCCATGCTTAAAGTGCACACGGCTGCTGCTTTTAATTAATTTAAGTAGTGACAAAGTAAAAGATGGTGTCAGGAAATGGAACAGTGGAGTACAAAGAGGAAGAGAAAGAGAGGGAGAGAAGAAGACGTGACAGCCAGAGGCCTCAGGGTGGGCCAGAGGGAGACTAGTCACACCACATGTCTAATAAGAGAAAAGTCAAGGGGTGTTTGTGTGTCTGATGCTGAAGCGAGCATAGCGTCTAATGTTACGTTGCTGTGTTTGAGTCAGAGTATGATATTGTGCGTGTCTGTTTAAATGAGTGTTTTCAACATAAACAGGACAGAAATAACAGCGGTTAAAGCTCACGGCTGACAAGAAGCAACCCCCGGGCTCCGTTCTGCTGGTGAGGAAACTAGCTAACGGCGCTAGCATGCTGACTTCTCTCGCTCTCTCTCTGTGCCAAAGCAGCACAGGCCAAATCCAAGCATGGACTGGATAAAAAGAGAACTGGCGTTGAGCTTTTTAGTGACATGGTTTACACTGGAAGTCAAGAAAGCTCCTGATTCAAAAGATATATCCAAATATCATACCTCACAATTATGTTTTAAGGGATCCCAGTACATGTTGTCCATACAGTTAATGTCAATTAACCCAGCTCTTTTATTTCCTGATATACAAGGACACTGTCTATCTGAATTCAAAGCTGCTGGCTGCTAATTAGAACAAACAACATGTTTTTTTTAAAGTAGTCTACAGGTCAAATAACTGAAAGTATCCAAACTACTTCTGGTTTGGGGTATTTTTCTTGTGTTTTTCCATTTTCGTACGGACCAAAGTATGGATGTGGAGGTGCCAGTTGACCTCCTGGGCACTGCCAAGGTGCTGTTAAGAAGGCACTGAACCCCCAACTGCTCGGGGAGCCTTTCCATTGGCAGCCCCCCCACACACTCTGACATCTCTCCATTAGTGCATGTATAAGTACTGAGCATGTGTGTGTAATTCAGGCCTGTTTGTTATGTGTGTAATAACAACAGAGTGCAAATTGTAATTTTCTAATTGACTAATAAAGTATACATTATCATTAGCATACATTATGTTTTTCTTCTATCACACATTTTCCGTACACATTAATATCTGTGGGAAAAGTACCCAAAAATTTGCACGAAGGCTCTTAAGCCAGCGGCCGCTAAAACGTATAAAATAGACGGTAAAAGTGCCTTTAAACAGGATAGGAGTCTCAGCTGAGAGGGGTTTGGGAAAATGGGATTATATTATGAATGTCACTTTGAATACTTGGCCAGGGACTACCTCAACCCTAAAGCAGAGAGGAAAGTGTAGACTTTTCTTCAGCAAATAAACCATTTGATCTGAAAAAACTGGTGTCTGTTTCACCTCCACTGCAAAATCCCCTGGATGCATCGGTATCTAAATGAGATGAGAGGATGATTTACATCGAGGATACAGCGCGGCACACTGGGTGCAGGGCACCCTGAGGTGAACAGGCTGGCATTCTTCAACTGTTTCATGATCAGGGATGAAAAAGGTCAGCGCACTCATTTGAGGAAAGTGCTGACTGTTGGTGCTCTCCATATTATGACCTATTGAGTTAAACCAACAATTTCATATCTGTTATTGACTTCAAGTCGCTTTCTTTATGGTGTCCACCCTGAAAAAGCAGAACTTCGTGATGATGAAAAGATGCACGTACTGAATCTCTAATGGGGGCTTATGGAAACCTTTTACATAATAAACAACTCAGCTAACCACAACAGAAAACTTGTCGAAATCCAATTTAAATAGATGATAGTTTACAAAGATATGTTTGTGTGAGGGGGGATAATAAGACAGACAGGCCGCCGGTGCTCAGCCTGGAGGAGGGAGGTGGAAGAGGACAAGCCAGGAATCTAATCTGGATTTGGACATGTCTTTCCCTCGACGTACCTTGACCTGTCCTGACATCCATCCCTCCTCAGCACTTGTGGACAGTTGTAAAATTCACATAAAACCAAACAAATACACGAATACAAATACACTGAGTGCCATCATTTACCCCTCAAAGCAGACAAGACAAGAAAGAAATGTGGGGTTGTAGTTTGTGCACTACAACCCCACATTCGCTATTTGGCATCTGACAAACTGAGGGAACTGAGCGGGGTGTATTAAGGTCATACTCACCCTAAAATCTCATCTCAACCCGGACACACCCTGTCCCAGTTTACCCCCCCTGGTAGGCGCTACAGAGCACTGTCCGCCCAAACCAACAGACTCAGGAACAGTTTCTACCCACAAGCCATCACGCTGATGAACAGCTGACTTCTTACTCACAGTGTCAGGTTCAATTCTGTGCGATAACCCAATAAGTTCCACTTATTAAGTATTTATTCATCATTCCCATTCTCCATTCCAGAGCTGTTCATACTGTTCATATTGTAATATAATAACCTTTGCACTACGCTCCACATTTAAAACAATAACTATCACAAATCACTCCTGCATACTTTTCACTCCTTGTTGCCTCTGTATTGTTTCTGTTTAGAGTATGTATATATTAGTGTGTATATATAATTTGGTTGTTTTGTATGTGTAAGCGCATTGTGAGCGACGATGTTCCAAAGAAAAAATCCTCGTATGTGTTCTCATACCTGGCAAATAAAGCTGATTCGGATTAAAATGAGATTTACATAAGTGAAGTGAACTCCTGTTTTTCACTGTGACACATGGCCGTCTCTAATGGCAACGAGAGGTAACTGTTTTCATTTTGAGGATTCAGTGAAATTAAAGCCTCAGGCTGTCACCTGAGCTGTGTGACAGGACGTTGTGCCACATTATCTTACGCTAAATCAATAATCAATTGTTAAATGTACCAAATCTAAATCCTCATGTGTTCGCCTCATTTGATGAGTCGGACTACAAGTTCAGACTTAAAACGCCCTAGGGCAGCTTTAAATCCTCATCTCAAGCATCTTATAATGGCGTTGCTATTTAAGCATGCTGTCTTCTCTACACTGCAAACGTGGCAAACATGGACACACGCACACACACACACACACACACACACACACACACTTTCCATTTAATAGGAAAGAGCAGATGTCTCATCAAGAGATTAACTTTTGGCCTGACACAAAAATACCCTCATAATCTGCAATATTTATAAAATGATATGGTTTCCTTCCTAAAGTCTGGGTAGGGTAGATTGGATGGAATAAGGATTTAAACTGTGTGTGTGTGTGTATTACTCATGTGGGAATATTACTCTGTTTACACAGTCACATTGTGGGGACTTGCCCTCCTTTCAGGGGCAAAATGCAAGTCCCAAGGACATAAAGCAATACACATTAGGGTGAAGAATTGGTTAAAGGATGAGATAAGTATCTGTCAATGTGCAACGTATGCCTCAGTAGAAAGAACAGTGTCAGGCATGCATGTGTGAGGGAGTGTTATGTCACTAACACCACCCTCAACCTTGGCTGGACTTTGATTGGAGGTTAAAGGCCAACGACCAATGAGACTGCAAATCCTGCTGAAACGGGTGTGTGATGGAAAGTGTGTACATGTGTTTTGTGTGTGTGTGTGTGTGTGTGTGTTGGGGTACAGTATAATAGTATAGTCAGGCTAGACAAATGGGAGGCTCAAACCGCCAGTATAAAATGAACAGCTAAGCCTGCATTACCATCTTCTGGTCATCTACTGCCATTACAGCAACAACTTTAGCTTTTTTAAATCTAAACAACAAAATCGTTCCCTCATATTCCCTATCAATACCCAGTTCTGGAAAATACTTAAACTTTGAATAGAATTTCTTGCTAAAGTTCAAAAGATGTGGGGTTTTTGAAATTTATTTGTAGAACTTGTAGAACTTTCCATAGGCTGTCTTTTAAACAGTTCCTCAGTTTAGTAGTACAAGGCCATTATGAAGCAAGTTTGTTGGTCTAATCTTGCTACAAACAAAATATCGAAAATGTGTTCTTTTCCGTACCACTATGGCAATCACTTGGGTCAACTGCATAAATACACTGAATAAAGGTTTTCATAAAGCTACTCCTCTCTCTACACAATTTAAAGCTTTCAAAAGTGTCAATAAACAGAAAGCTATGGCAAAAAAAAACAAAAAACACAGCAGAGCTTACTGACCAGACAAAAATGTAAATTATGAAGAAGAAAAGGGTATCAAGGGATTCAACATTAAAAGCAAGACAAAAAGACAAGAAAATGAAACATAAAAAACACAACATTTGGTGATGATCGTGTATTCCAACAATAGGCATGACTTGCAGCACATCTGACACAAACAGCAAATCAAAATAATATAGCTCTGTAGACAAGAACAAAACAGTCTGTAATGAAAAAGAAATGCAATAATGAAATAATTTAAATCATTGTTATCTCACATTGTAATCATTGTAGTCCCCAGTTAACTGTGTGTATTTCTGTTTGCATGTATTATTATAACGACAGGACGGGAGTGGTGGACGAGGAAGTGGAATCGGCCAATGACGCAGTGCTATTGTCCACGCTCCTGTTACCCGGGCTCCGATTGGGTGTTGACGGGTAAGAGGGTGTGGAGCAGTTGGAGGGGGGGACCTGAACTGGAGCTGGGACTCGGGCTGCTGTTGGGTGTGCGAGAACAGGGCGTCTTTTACTCCTGATCTAGTTCCCTCTCCGACAGAGACTGGAGCTGCATAGGAAAAACCAGGCAAACATGTAAAAATATATTCAAGCACGTATCTGCGGGTCTGTGTTTTTTTTCATCACTTACGTGTTGCAGCACCTACCAGTGCTTCAGGATCAGCTCGTCCTGTCTCCTGGTCTGAGCCTGCTCCAGCTGGAGGGGGAACAGATGAGAGCGGGAAGTAGTTGATGGTCAAGTTAAGATTCGCGAACCACTGTCTTCATTTTCTGAGCTCACTAGATGGCGCCCTCTGTTCAACGGAGGGTTGAAAACACACTGAACCGCCATTCTTTTGACCTTTTTCTTTTGAACTGAGAGTGCCATCTAGTGAGCTCAGAAGATAAAGAGAGTGGTTCGCGAAGCTTTTCTTGACCATCACCAGTTGGAAGGGAGGCAGATTGAGGAAGGAAGACAAGAGACAATGGGAGGACGATGTGATGGGTGTTAGGTGGGGAAAAAGATGTATGCAGGGAAAGTAGGAATACATTTACAAGAGAAATACAGGATGAATAACCGCATGCAAGAGGGGGTTATACAAGAAACCAGTAAGAAAATAAAATAGAGTGATGAAAGATAGCAAAAAGATTTAGGGGTGAATTTGGGAGGAAGGGAAAAGAAGAAAATGTGTGAGAAGAGAGGCGTAAAGCTGATCACAAAGGCAGGAAAATGTATTATAAAGTAGATAAATGACCATCCATGAGGGCTGTTGGTGACAAGTCTGGGTACTTACCCTGCAGATTAACATGACATAATCTGTCATGATTCAATCTAATGATGGAAAAAGACTTATTATTATACCACAATAACTAAAAGCAGAAAGTCACACTGGCAGTGACTTTGGGGTTCTGTACTTGCACTTACTTCTTGCATGTCTCCTTCAGCTTCTACTGCCGAGCTGCTTGGCATTCAACGGCCGTCTCCTTTAACTTCGTAAGGCCTGAAAACACACAGCTGCTGAAGATGACCTGTCAGCGCGTCACTGTGCAGGTGCCTCAGAGGTCAGCTGACAATGAACTCTGTGTGTGAGCGTTGGTACATTATATATCTGTAATTCATATTTCCAAGTTTGGGACATTGAGCATGGGCCGAATCAACATGAAGTCATGCTCACACAAAGAATTAATTCCAGGTAGACAACTGACCTGTTCAGTTGAATTGAGATTTGTGCATTTGGAAAACTTGGTCGTTTCTGTTGTCATTTTCAATTGGAACTGCTATGTTTAAAAGATCTAGACTCACGACCCAAAAACTAGCAGTCTGTGGCCCAACAGGTAAACTAAGTCTACAACCTAATGTTAGAGAAAGTGTCGCCTTATGAAAGGGAACATGCTGTTTAATGAAGATAATGGGGGTGTAGCCAGTTGTTCCTCAGCCCGTTTGCTCAGCGCGCTTAAATTGTATGTGCGGGCAAGGATTCCTGCCTGGAAGTGATCAAAACAACCATTGTGATTGGGTCTTTGTAAGTGCATTAGTGTGGAACAATTGGTGAAGTGCATTGATGACTGTGTGTGTATATGTGTGTACATCCTGAAGGCTTGTTTGTTGCTCCTCTTTCTCCAGTGAGTGAAGCTCCTATCGGAGCAGTTCTTGCATCTGCCACTCCCTCAGCTCACGCAGCACCGGCTCATTGGGCTCGCTGAATACACACAATTAAGAGAGGTTTAGTCAGCCAGTTTAATTCCATCTATCCAGCTTTATACAATCAATCTATATACGTATTTCAACGTATCCTTTCCTCCTTCCGTCCCTTCTTTACTGGTACTTCTTCAGATTTTGTCCAGGTCTTCCTTCATACAGCCCACAAGACCATCCTATTTTTTTCTTGATGCTAGATTTAAGGTGTTTTTCCAGCTGACTGTGTCTCCTCTGGGTGTCAGATTGAAGATTTCTAGGTCTGACTCTTCTGCTCCTTACCCAGATACCACACCTATGCACACAAGCAAAAGTAGGTGATTTACATAGTCAAACTTTCAAATGCAGTTTTGTTACAGAGCTAAGTTTTCATTCTTTTAGGCATCTGTTGGTTTGTGTGTTCCTTCTTGAGGTGTTTCTTTTGCCCCTCTTTGAGATCTTTGCTCTCATTTTTAGAGTAGCCTAAAACAAGAGTGAACATATTGCTTTAATTAACAGCCCGAAATAGATTTCAAATATAGCTTTACTTGGACAATTATGCCTTTAATTTTAATATCCCACATCAGAATGGTCCGATATTACCTGAGTGACACACTGGATATGTGTTGTCTTACCCAGAATTGTTATGATCCTGGCTTAACAGGAGGCTTTTTTAAAAGTAGCCTGCAAAAAATGAAAATATGGCTTTAACATCCTGAACAATAATTCAAATTTAGCTTTAATTGGATATTTAAGCCTTTAATTTTAAAATCCTACATAAAAATGGTCTGATATTACCCCGAGTGACACACTGGATGTGTGTTCTATCACTCGGAGGTGGAATGAATGTGGCTTAACAGGAGGATTCCTTTTTAGAGTAACCTGAAAAAGAGTTAAAATATGGCTTTAATTAACAGCATGACAAAGACTTCAAATATATCTTTATTGGACATTTAAGCCTTTAATTTTGAAATCCATCCATCCATCTTTGTCCGCCTATCCGGTGTTGGGTAACGGGGTTCTGCTGCTCCAGCAGGGGACCCTAAACTTCCCTTTCCCGAAACACATTAGCCAGCTCCGACTAGGGGATCCGAGGCTTCCCAGGCCAGATGGGAGATATAATCCCTCCACCTAGTCCTGGGTCTTCCCCGAGGCCTCCTCCCAGCTGGACGTGCCTGGAACACCTCCCTAGGGAGGCGCCCAGGAGGCATTCTTACAAGATGCCCAAACCACCTCAACTGGCTCCTTTCAACGCGAAGGAGCAGCGGCTCTACTCCGAGCTCCTCTCGGATGACTGAGCTTCTCAACCTATCTCTAAGGGAGACGCCAGCCCCCCTCCTGAGGAAACCCATTTCGGCCGCTTGTACCCTGGATCTCGTTCTTTTGGTCATGACTCAGGAACAGGCGTGTCAACCAAGAGAGCCCCTCCACACCCGGAGCTCTCAGCATCCCTGGGGCTGTGCCACTGTGGAGTTGTTTAACTACCTCAGCGACTTCCACCAGGGAAATTAACATTTAAGCCTTTCATTTTAAAATCCCACATCAGAATGGTCCGATGCCAGGGGTCATGGATCACTTTCAATACATCAAAATAGCTGAAGAAGTCATGTTGCCTGATGCTGAAGAGGAAATGCCTTTGAAATGGCATTGTTTTGTCTTTCGACAAAACAATGACCCAAAACACACCAGTAAGCGAGCAAAGTCTTGGTTCCAGATGAACACAAACTTGATCAATTTTGGTCATGTTTTGATTTGGAATTGAATGAGCAGTGTTACCAATGCAATGATATTATGGAAATAAAAGCTATTCTAAGGATTTTGAGTATTATTCACACTGCTATTATTCTGAACAATCTATTGTTTGTTGTATATGCCAAGGTTTCTTGGCGAGCTATCAACAGAACCTTTTCCTAATGGTTGGGCGTCTCACATTCCTAGCCATCTATTTTCTGTGAGACAGAGGCACATTTATTTCCTTGTTTCTCACATTCACCAATAAAACGTACAGCGAAAGACCGCGCAAAGCCTAGAGTCATTTAATTCTTCTCAAAACAGGTTTCCTTTTTATTATTTAAAGAACTATACCAAAACAACTTTCTCTATCACGCGCAACTTCATTTCAACAAACATACAAAACACATCACAACTTTTGTCGCAATTTTTTACAAAAGCTCCGGCAACATCAGGCATTTTGGGCCGCAACAAGAGTGGGTTACCTCAAACTAAGTCTGCAGAGGAACACCATTAGAATAGACGCATTAGAAAACCTGCATGCCAAAATATTCCAACCTATCAATCCTCCCTTTTGTATCATGACAGAGACAGTCTAACCTGCAATACAACGTGATATACAACAATATGAACACATGGAATAGACCTGAAATGATGAGAATACAGAAATACACCAGTTACAGCAAATTCCTCTGCGATCCCTTCGTCAGAATGCTACCAGCCGACTCTTTGGGATGATCACATTATTCTTTGTCCCGATAGCATGGTTCTAAACTTATCCTTAATTGTTTCTTACATGATCTTAGACATTTACTTTTTTTATAAGTACACAAGGCATGTGGATGGGTCTCTTGTTTTCTCTTTTCACACCCCTTCCCTTTGGCATCGGTGATGTCATCTCTATCAAGATTGTGCCCCGACTGACATTTCTCCGAGTCTGTAGAGTCAGCCAGGTCAGTCCTCCTCCGATCACCACGGAAATTAGAATAGTTAATTAGAGTGAAATGTCTCTTCCCCTCTGATCTGACCCAGTCTCCGAGGTCATAGTTACTGTCTCTGGCAGTGTCTCTGGCGGTGTCTCTGCCGGTGACGTTGGCTAATTTCTGTCCCGGGGGCACCCTTCATCTCTCTCTCCGTTTCCCCTCTTCATTCCGCTTACGTGTTTGACATCATCAACTATAGTGCCCCTGCTTCCCACAATAAATACAGTTGTTGGCTACCCTCTCTATACATAATATTATTGCATATTGCATGTTCTACTATGCCATTTCTTTTTTCGGCATACTATAACTTTTGTGCATTTTTTTCAACATACTACACTATGACTTTTTTTCTTTTCTTTTTCAACATTCGTTTTTGTCATACTATATTGTGTTTTTGGGACTTCTTTCAAGATAACTATGACTTTTTATGACAAACAGCATACTATGGCTTTAGGACTTTTTTCAACACACTATGGCTTTTTATAACTTCTTTGAAACATCTCATACACACAAAAATGTGATGGCACACCTTGCAGTTTTATAATTGTGAATTTATGGCTTTCATTTTTTTTACATACTATGACTTACATATACTATAGCTTTTTTCGACATTCTATGAGTTTTATAATTTTTCAACATACTATACTATGACCTTTCCGACTTCTTGACTTTCTCGACTATGAAGTTTTTGTGACTTGTCGACATACTATACTACAACATTTTTGTGACAGCCAATGAGCTTGCCATTGATTGAAATTTAACTCTTAATCTGTTAACCCTATAGAGAGTTAAAGTACTATACAAGATACACTTTGCCCCTAAAGTTGTAATTTGTGAAATTAACTGCAGCACATCCCTTACACAATAACATATCGCCCAACCCCAAAAGCCTGCTTGTTGCTCAAATGACATAATGCACAACTCAAAGAGACTACGTATTGTACAACTAAAGTGCACTTTATCAGCGTGTCTGGTGTGCCTGACAATTTTATCCAGCCTACACCCTGAGATTCGAGCTCAGGTGATAACCTCCTGCATTGGTTGGGAAGACGAATGCGAAGTGGTAGGTGGCTGGCAGCATTTCTAATGTCAGTTTCTGTCCATGATCTGTACACCACTCCGACTGTTCCTCACGCCATTGCCACTCGGAGCATAGGAAAGGTGTCAGTCACCCCCTCGTCTCCGTTTTGCTTGAGGGCCTGAGGCTGACAACTGTTCACCAGTCCTGATGTTTTCCTGCTTCTTCATTTGTCGCGGCTGAGAGGACGCAGTTGGCTCTTTCTTCTCTTTCTTCTTCTTCCCGGGTGGGGGTGAGTCCACTGTCCTTAAACCCAGATACAGAGGAGAGAAAAAAGTTAGAATTCAATTTAACTTTCTTTTCTGTGTGTCATCAGTTTTCATTGAAATTCAACAAAGTCAATTGCTATGGCATTTGTTTAACTTCCTTTTTTCGGTTTCTTTTATATTTTAAAACCTTCCTTGTTTTTGTCTAAGGTAGCACAGTGTAAATTCTTTCAGGAAGCCCTAACTCTTAATCTATGCTTTTCCTAAATCAAATCAACTGTTGGAGACCTTCCTGCTAAACCAGTCCACCTCCAGTCATCTACTCCAGCTGACGGGTCAGAAGCCTCCTTCGGTCGGGTATAGACTCCATTGGGGGTCTGATGGTTCTTTACCCCAATATATTAACTATTAGAATAAAGATGGAGTCTAATCTCCAAAGACTTTGTCCTTTTTATTGTGCTGTATAATAAAACTTTTTGCATATCTGCAAACATGTTTCTCCTGATTGAATTAGCTTAAAATTCAATGTTTTTACCTTTTTCTTTTCTTCTTCCTCTAAATCTGGTTTTAATATTCCTAATTTTCCTGTACTCACTGAACCACTTTGTGGAAACCAAAGTTGTGTCGACCAATATGGCGGGCATTCTATAAAGGCAGAACCATACTTCTTTACCATCTCATCCCTCCACCCCGGGGCCCGCAGGATCATGTGACTTTGTACTCTGGTTACCCGTTACTAAGAGTGGAAGTACTTCTCCTTACACTACAATATAGTCGTCACTATAAGGCTTAGTTTAATCACATGAAACCTGGCAAAATCCTGATCAGCTCCAACTGTTTCTAGTAGATTTTAATCATAAAATCTATGTATCATCCCTATTGGAGAAATTCTCAAAAATGTTCAAAAATACCACCAGAATGGCCACAACCCTAATCTCACAAATTGTTTAACAAAACAATCCAAAAAGGTTCCAAGCTACTCAGTTCATTTGAGTATTTGTTTCAGCCAACAATTAGGATAATGGCGGGTAGCGGGCAGGGCAGCTAAGCTCTTGTTAGAGTGCCATCACGGCTCTTACCAAACTAGCCAGTCTCTGCCAAATGGCGACGATGGAGGATGAGGAAGTGGCGTGGAGAGAGGCATTTCACACCAGCAGGCCTGCACATGGCCGCCTGCTTCATTCTCAGCTGCAGTGCCAAGGTCAGCCAGCCTCTCGAGTCAAACTCCACAGTAATACCATCGGTATTAATAGTTAACTTAATTTAATTAATTTCTAAGCCATAGTAATTGTCATATGAAAATAAAATTAAAGCTCTAGAACAGCCCCTCCATAGAACATGTGGTAAGACCTCAACTGCTGTTTCTAAATTCAAGAATTTAAAATTCATTCAAAATGGAAGTGCTTTAAAGTAATCAAACAACTGAGATTGTTTTCTTACCCTACAGAACATCTCATTTTGTAATATCAACATCATCAAGAAAAGGTAGAATAATTACCTATAAAGTGAGGAAGTCCTGTGAACCTTTACCTGAACATTCAAAACAGCATGTGTATCCGTTTTAACCGGTCTTAATCACAGTTAAACATTAAGTACAATATGGGGCACATACAAACACAACATGTTTAATTTCAAATAACACAGCTGTTAACATTGTGAAAAAAACTAAAATATCTATTGAAATTATTAAAAACAAAATTGGGATTTTGAGGGGAAACATGATATATTTGTGCTTACTTTTCTTTCCAACATCACAACTTTAGCTAACCTTTAGCTATTTTCTATGATTGCAAAGACAGGTTCATTTTTAGTTGCAATACAAGTTCTTTTAAAGCTAAAGGCCACTGTGTTTCACCGTTTCTCATTTATTCTTTCTGAATGTTGAAAACAGTCACTGCAAGTCAAACCAAGTAGAAAAATAAAGGGTGTGTCATTTGAATAATATAAGGTAGTGGAAATGGTCCTGTTCGTATGTGATATTCCTGATTTCAGGGAGCTGCTTTTGTTCAAATACTGTCAGGGGTCCCGAAGTCCAACAGACCATCACAGGGACACAGCAGACTCGGATGCTTCTGTACTGATCTGAACTCAGATCAGAGTCCAAGATCCATCTCCGCTGAGGTGAGTTTCACTATCCGTCAAATGTACCAACGGAGGATTCTCAAACTCAACAGTTCCAGAGCAGATGTTAAAGGGGGCCTCCATCCCCAATGCTGCTACTGGGTCAGCTCCAGAGACAGATGTTGCTCATGGCCTGGCAGGTGGAGCTGGTCTCTGCAGGAGAGAGGTAGATCTTGCCACTGGGGCAGACACACACCTCGTATACAGCCTGCTCCTTGGATGCCTGACTGGGTGACACTGTGTAGATGCCCAGAGGGAGACTACCCAGCTGAATGGTGTTGGCATCTAAAAGTATCTGGGAGAAACAACATCAAAGACATGCTGGAAGTCATTCAAATAGCCAGAGGTGCCCTGAAGTGATGCATTACCAACTCTCTGATGAGATCTAGTGAGATCACAAAACTCGTTCATACATGCATGTCGCCTTCAGGATAAATTGTAATAACTTTGAGCTCTTGACCTTTTACCTAGCATAAGTTAGATTTTATAATGTGTACAATACTATGCAAATGTTAGCATGCTAACACTAAACTAAGATGTAAATGTAAATGTAAATGTGCTGTATTTATATAGCGCTTTTCCAGTCTCAACAACAAGATGGCAAACATGGTAAATATTATGCCTGGTAATGTTAGCATGCTGAAATTAGAATTTAATTGAAAGCAGCACTGTGTCAAAGTACACCCTTACAGAGCTCGCCTGGCTGTAAAGCCTTATTTGAAACACAGAATTTGTGACATGGAATAAAATACAAAATCACTTAAAATGTATGAATACAAAACTAAAGAGGATACACATTAAGAGCACAAAAGAGGAACTTTTCACTCCGAGCATAAGTTCTAATCTTCCTCACCTCTCCTTCTGTGGACTCCAGCTGTAGATCCTTTCGACCACTGACCTTTAGCGGGCCCTTGGGAGCGTTGACCTCCACCCCTCTGGGAGCTTCCATGGTCAGGGTCCGTGTTGGAGACTCAAGCCTGAAAAGAAAAAATGAGCTTGGAAATTTTGTGATTGGAGCAACAATTATTTCCGTTTATACGTAGGATGTTTGCAGTACTAAAACTTTGCCTTTCAGTGTGGTTTATTAGCGGAACATACAAGATGTTCAAGGTTAAATTGATTCAGCTCCTACTTTAGGAATATCCCTGTGGAATTACTTGTTTGGGGAAGGATGATGGAATTCAATTCATGGTATTAGTTTCATAACAGACCCAAGGCAGTGAGGAATTTAGAGAGGGAGTCAAAATATCTTGTTTGAAAAAAACAAAAAAAACAGCGTCTTAATATTTCTAGTTACTCTTGCTGCAAAAATATAATTCAGTTAGTAATACCAACCACTTCACCTGTGGAAAATTAAAACTGCTGTTAATGTTTAAGTAGCTTTTTCCCTTTATTCTAATCCAGTAAGACTCCTAATCAGCCCATAACTGTATGAGCTGATTTTGACCTTAGGCAACACAGGCTAGTGCAATTTGCATTTTCTTCCCGTGGTCTATTTGTTTACAAAGTGAAAGTGCAAGAACCAATCAATGTGGAATTTGTTTTCATAACTCATAACCGTTTTAAATTGATTTTCTTCCCCCATCTTCCCCAAATCTGTTTTCAATGAATTTTAAATGGAAGACTTTAAGGAGCCGTCTTGAAAATGTTTAAATCTCCATACCCTCTGAAAGTGACACACATTTCGGATTATGCACTATTGGAATTGGGAGGGAGGAAGCAAAATTAATTTCATCTGCATTTGAAAAGCCTCTTCGACTTTAAATCAGCTTTTAGTAGATACAGTTTGGAGAGGATCTGTAAAATGTGCATTTGACCTGGGACAGTTTATGCCAAAGGAATAAAGATAGATGTCTGCTCTGTGGTTGTTTTACTAGTCCCCTGCTATTTTTTCTTTTTTCTCTCTGTCCAACCTAAACGATTTTTTTTGCTTCTTATTGACGTGATCATTTATTGTAGATAAGTGAGAAGACACCCTCAGTCCGTTTCCCGTAGCAACGTAGCATACCAATTCTTCTCCCAAACCACAGCCGTTCATTGGCGAGTCACAAGAATCTGTGTCCAAGTTCTCCATAAGTTGGTATATTTCACTAATTATTTCTCAAGCATCCACTGATTATCTATGGCTTGAATAGACGAGTCATTTAAAAATCCATTTCAAACACTTTGCACTGAGCTGTGCAGTAAGAAGCTAGTGATAATGTAATGTTGCGTGTGATATTTTCACTCTATTCAAAGTAGTTCTGTCAGCATGATCGCTGCACGGATGCACGCACGGAAGCATACAGAGCTCGGGCAATCCTGCCAGAAGGCAAAGTGTTCCAATTTGAAGAGTGCTGGTTTCAGACACTGTCCATAATGATACATTCAATTTAAAATGTCTCTTGGGTTTTCAAACCATCTCAGACTACTTCCATTTTCATGTTTTTCTGAAAGATCATGGTCTACTTTCTAAAGCTCCAAAAGCAGCATGAGGTCTAATTTCACATTACTGATGACTTGTAAACATTACTATTAAAGATAATGTTAAATGCATGTTATTCAAAATATATGAAACACATGAAATTGGAAGTAAAATGTGAACTTAACTATTTAACTGCTGTTTCCAAGGTCAGGAGTTGAACCTCATCTTTTAAGCCAACATGGACAATGTCAACAAAGACCTTAAAAGGTTCTCAGAATTTTTTAAATTTTTAAACAAAAGTCAAACTCCATCTGATAAATATAATAGTAGGATTGAAAGCACCTGAACAATTCTAAATAGACCTTATGGTTAGATTATATCTGTTGTTGATGAACTTTGAACCTCAGGTAAAAATTTTAAATGTCGGATGTGTCCATTTTCTGTGATGTTGCGATCTAAAAACTCTGCCATTTCGTACAGCTGTTTGTAACGTAGAAATAAAATGGATTATTGATCATTTTATTTATATAATTTATAGCTGACTTTACCAGCTGAGTTCTCTACTGGCCATTTAAACAGGTAAAGTCTCTTCTAAAACCAGCCTCTGGGACAGCTGAGTCACAGCAACACCATCAGCTGGTGTGAGTTGAGCTTTACGACATCTTCTATAAACAGACGCAATGCCAGAGTCTACACATCTACACATTACAAATCTCCAGCGGCAGCCAAGTTTATTTTAAAACAAATTCAACTCAGGTGCTCTTTGGTGACGTGGTTGATTCAATTAGCCTACTGTTGACCATCTGACAATCATCGCCTGCCCTAACAATTTGATTGGTCTTGTCTTGTTCGAGCGTAGTTGTTCCACAATGGACCAAGTCCAGACCGAACTTCCCTTTCACTTTCTATGGAACGTCCAAACCTCAAATGTTGTGGGCGGGGCTAGTTCAGCTGGCATCCAGGCTAATGTACATACATAATTTAGTGTACATTTTACGGAAAGAGAAAATTTCCTAAGACGAGTTATACATTATTTGAATGTCATTAGTTTTGAGCTCAGTTTTTGATTTTAAACAATCTCTTTCATACCTGCTAACACAGCTTCCTTATATTTATTAAACTGTATACTTGCCTGTAGACCAACTTTCCATTGTTTGCATGTTCTGACCTTCCACTAACACTATCAATGGGTAGTAATTCAAGAAAAAATGGAGACAGTGTTCGAACTACATAAATCATTCAAGGAACCTTCTTAATTAGATAATTTTCATATTATTCATCGCATTTTCCAGAGTAACAGTTTCCATTTTACATTATCTCTGACTTTTGCGCTGCTTTTATGGTTATGCACCAAATCACCAAGACAAATTCCTTGCATGTCCAAATCTACTTGGTAATAACACTTTCTGATTCTGATTTCTGGGAAATTGTTAGAAAAATGTGGTAGCTGTTAAATGTTATCCATTAAGACATTGAAATTAATTAAGCAGCTTTGAGATTAAGAAATTAAGCTATAATCAGTTTGTGTGCAAACACCTTCAGATCATAAGACTGACTGGGCAGGCTATCAGTTAAAGAAAGCGCCATCCTCATCAGTAACAAGAAGCTCTTTGTACTCTGAATATATCAGGGATTCTGGCTCCATCCAGAAAACTCTTAACACCCTTAACCTATAGGTATTTTCAGTCATAATGGCCGTTTACAACAGACCAGCTTTTCTTACTGCGATCAAAATGACCTTTACATCCACAACAACAAAAAACACTATCGCAGAGCTATGGAAGAAGGAGCTGCACACAACCAAATGTAGCTGAAGTCATAGTGATTAAGTACTGCATTATCTACTTTGTTAGCTAAGAGATTCCAAAAGGGGAAAGTCAAGAGTATTGACTCGAACCTTTGAAATTGTGATACAGATCAGTTAGTTTACCACCAATGATCTTCTAGGCCACTTTACATAGGTTAATTGCATCACAGTTAGAGATTTGACTCAAACTGTGTACAGCAATGATAGAGGGTAGTGGTTTATCTATACTGATAAATGGAGGAGTATGATTGTAAATAAGCCCGCCCTCCCATACAAACCAATTATTTCAACAGAATCCGTATGTAATGTTCTGCTGTCCAAACAAGACCATCACAATAGAAAGTCAAAACTAGCAGAAAAAAAAGAATACACTCCTGCTGCCCTATATCTCAACCCAAACAAATTGGAAGTACAAATGTCTGACCAAGAGGAGTTGTTCTGTTCTGCCTTTATCTTCCAAATTAACCTGTCACTCTTGTGTGGTGGACACAGCTACTGCAGAGACTGTCCTGAAAGCTGTATGCATCATCTAGAGAGGGGCTCGCGGCTGGCCGCACTGCAAACAGACTTTAAACCTGGAGTGGGGGGAGCTCTAGTAGCAGAGACTTACGGAGAAAATGAAATGAAAAGCTGTTTTCTTATACATTCTGTTCAATTTACTCCCTATTACACTATATTAAAAAATACTTATACACTCAAATGGTAATTTTATTATTTATTAGCCTTTGTTAGTGTATATAGTGTTAATATATAAACTTTTATTTTTTGTTTCTACTTTATTTTTAGGGATTTCCTTGACTAAAATTCTTAGACGACTAACCCTCGCATGATTTTGTCAACTAATGTAGTAGTTAATTTTATAAGTATAATGTTCTCTGATGCACTGGACTGTAAAGAAGAGAGCTTATAAATCCTATCTGGTCTGCCTTGGCTTTGATTCCCATGTACTTTTAAGCACCAACCTGCGGAAACTGTTTGTGACACAACTGAAACCTGGAGGCTTTTTGTGGCATTGATTAGATGACTTACCAACTGTCCTCCATACACGTCATTAGAATATTTAAAAGTCTCTCTGGATGTGACAAACAAGATGAATGTATCACAAGGAAATGTTCAGTGACACAAGAAACATATCCCAGCAAGGATCACGCAGCTTCCCAACCTATTCAGATGTATTTGGGACAGAAGTGCATCAGGAATCAGAGCATCATTCTCAAGACCGAGAAACAAAATTATCTCATTATGTAATTGACAGAAATATTTTCACATGTAGGCCTGTAATTTCTGGTTGGAAGATGCTACTATTATCAGACTGAGTGGGAAGCTAGCGGAGTCAAAACATGAATCACCAGAGCCAAATTTCCTGCAATTGACTATCTTGATTTCTGTCTTGGTACTCAGCACCTGAGGGTATTTTGAGAGTAAAAGCAAACTACAGAGGTCACTGTCAGGTGAAGGAGCGGATCAGAGCCTGACAAGAGCTATGACTAAAAGGTAATGAAGCTGTGAGCTGAGAGAAGGACATGACAAACTGACACATTTCTACTGCAGGACTTCATCCATTTTATAACTGCACTGCCCTTGCAGATAACATCAAGGCCTCTATACTTGATAGCTCCTCAGAAAAAGTGCAATTATTCACAAGTCACTATACACAAACGTGTCTCCTACCTTTTTGGGAGTAAAATCGAGTGTCTACAGTGTTTAGAATAGAACTTTTGGTTGTTGTTTTTCATGCCCTTCATTTTAGGGCTGTCCCTCACTCGTATGATTTTGTCAACTAATGTATTAGTTGATTTAATCGACAGAACTGGAAACCTGATTTTCTCCACAAGGAATAAGGCAAAAGCATCACATCTTGTGTTGAGATGTGCTTATGTTTCTTGGAAATATAGTCATTTAATTTAACATGAAGACTAACTAAAGTAATCTTAGTTGACTAAGACCAAAACAACTAATTAGTTGAATAGTCAACTAAGAGGGGACAGCCCTATTAATTTGTCATAATGTATACAATATTGTAATTTTTTTTTTAAGTTACCAATCTATACTTATCCATATATATCTGTTCTTGTGCTTATACTACTGTAACGTCTACATAAATTTCCCTGCGCAAGATCAATTAAATTGATGTTTTATGTAGTGCATACAGTATGTTTTTACTAATTGTAGATAAAAACTCAGTTAACACAGTAAGAGCAAAAAAGTCTTACAATTTACATAACAGTACATCAATATTAATATTGTATGCTAATTGAACATTATGTATGCATTTACTAGAAGAAAACAAGCAAAAATGACAAAATGCATTACAAAGTCCAAAAACGAGAAAAGACTTAGCCATACACCAAAACTCTGCTTTAGACCCACTTTAAGAATGATGCTGAAACAAATATGAACAGAAGGCTAATGTCATTTTGTAACTAAAGTTTATTTATAGACCTTAATAATGTGCGTTTGACCAGAACCTGACTGAATCTTACTGCTGTGCTGAGGATTTCAGGTTTTCCCATTGTGTCTGTGAGTCCCTCTATCATTCAGGATCTAGTGCCAATATAAACCTGCTCATAACCTTCAATTCACCCTAAGGGACTGCCCCTACAAGAAGAGAGAGAAATCTTGTACACTTTTTGACAATGAAGTGGACAAGGATACTTTTAAACATTTTGTATATAAATGTACATGCCAATGGAATTATTATGCACAGTATATTCAATTTTTCAGAAGCAGCATGATGATGACAAATGAAGACAAACCTGAGTGTCAGCGCACACAGAAAGCGCTCAGGGAGAAGAACAGGTGCTTCAAAGAAAAGGAAGATCTCAGGTGGATTTCTTTGATTTTGTGTCTGCTCTGTTTTTCTCCCAGATTACTGTTGGCTTGCAGAGAAATAAAACCCATCACCAAGAGAATTATATTTCTTTAAAGACGGAAAAAAAGGGCAGCATGGATGTGAGCCAAGTAGCAACTTTATCAGACAGGTGGTGAGTGGGTTTCTGGGGGAGAGATGGGTAGAATGTGCCTGGAAAATCCCACAGCCACTTACATAAACAACGCAATGAAAACTGCACTTTTCATTTTTAGCAACATTGTTGGCAGTTTAGAAGAAAGCTCCAGGTTTGCTTCACAATAAGCTTACTCATAGTCTTGAATCAGCATTGCTGAGTGCAATATAGCAATGTGGAATAGAGAAAAAATGTCAAAGACTCTGATAAGATGGGTGTCAAAGAATTTTTATTTTAGTGAAAGTAAGTCTTTTCAGTTACTGCCACCATAATTACACAGCATGATGTCATCATATCAGGTGATTAATTAGATTTCAACGTGTAATCAATCAATAGGCTATTCCGGCTCATAATTCACTGTCTGGCTTCATAATGAAAAAGTGCCTGCTTTGGTGACATTAAAGGACCCAGTGCAGGGAGAATAGGTTGTCACACACGGTGCTGATTTTCTGGTCCAAGATGGTGACCGTATCTTTATGTCAAATCATATTAAATGGGAACATTGACTAATTTGCTGGCAGAGTTCTTATTTTGTGCTCTCGACATGGAACTGAAAGCACTGGTGTAACTGGCAGTTAAAGCATGATTGTTCAACTGTCGTTTTTGTATTTTTATTGGTTTCTTACTATAAGTGAGGGGTCATGAAAGCACATTTTGATGCCATATTTTTTTCTTGTCTTGTAGTTTATCTTTTGAAATACTTTGAACCACGTTTTCAGGGACTTTAAACTGTAGCCAGCTTTACATTTTTTAAATGTACAAGCCTATGAATCATCAGACTGCCAAACCAGGATTTCTTACTTTGAAATAAGACAAATTACAGTATCTTAAAAAAAAACAGCAACATAATATTCTGAAAGGGAAATCCGTCAAAGCCAGGAAACACAATTATGCACTGTGGTTTTGGTTACATACATGTGAAAAGACATCTATGCATCTGATAAAACAAAAGATTGGTGGATAAGAAGATTTGGGAGGTTACTGTCATGGTATTGTCAAGTTTCTCTTGTAGTTGGTTGCATGTTTGCATGACTTCTTGTTTTATTTTGAAACCCACTTTGTCTTCATTCATTTCAGTTTCCCGCCTGTATCATTACCATCTCTGCCCCTAATTTAATTCACCTGTTGTTTTCAGCTTCCCAAGTTCCCAGTGCTTAAATACCATTCCCACTCATCGTTGCCAGATTATAGATTTACTCATGTCACTCTCTCCAGCGTTTTTCCCTCCTGTTCGTTTTTCAGGTGTTGTTGGACTTTTGCCTGTTTCCTGACAATGATTTTTGCCTGCTCCGTTTGTACCTTTGCCTGCATTGTTCTTGGAAGAATAAATCTACTCACCTGTGAGTCCCTGTCTGAGTCGTGCATTTCAGTCCTCCATTGTACTGTGACAGCTACATGTTTTAGCTTTTGGTAAAAATTGTGTGCATGTTTTGCATGTCATCTAACTTTTTTCTAGAAATCTAGATTACATATAACCTCTGTTTCAACAACATTTTGAGTGTATATCAATATGTGGCAGGTTCCACAGGAAAGTCTGCATGCACAAAAGCAGTTAAAAGCTATAATCCTTGCCAATAACAATAGTGAAAAGGTTTACTGCAATAACGGCGGCTTGTTTAGTTTTCCCACATGCCAATAACTCTTTAAACAGACGCTAAGAATAAGAAGAAATAACATCACAAAAACGGTGTTATGCTTGAATTCATGTAAATAATAACCCACATGATTCCTCTTTCTCCATTTAGCGTTTAATATGACTGTATGACTAAATATAAAAGGTTCTTTGAAAAAATAAAAGGAACAATTATTTAAAGCCCTGACTGTACAGATTGTACATCTGCCTGTTTGGAAGCTATTGAAATAGCCCCAAGAAAGATTTTTATAAATGCAGTATGTAATACATTTAACCACACAAACACAATCAAACTTTGACCATGCATAAATTAAATATCTTTAGAGCAAATGTGGATTTAAATAAAATAAATCGGAATCCTCTTGAAGCATCACATTGACGCTTTTGAGTGTTAACTGTCTCCTGTTAGGTTTCCTCTTGTTAAAATTTTGACTACATTGCAGATGGTCACCCCTGAGCTGAGCCTGTGTGTGTGTGTGTGTGTGTGTGTGTGTGTGTGTGTGTGTGTGTGTGTGTGTGTGTGTGTGTGTGTGTGTGTGTGAATGCTGTGTCTTTGTGTGTGTGTGTGTTTGCTTTAAAGTGAACCTCATCAGTATTCCTCTCACTCTGGAGGAATTAGATGCCAGAACACTGCTTTTTGTGCCAACTTTGATCTCAGCCCTCCCTTCAGGACCAGTAAGGTGGACAACAAACCACACCCGTTATAGCTCGTTAATGGACCGACACAGGGCTCGGAGCCTCAGGCGGAGTGCAGCGGGGATCACATGCTTGGGAGTGTACGACTCTAATATGCATCGTAACCTTACCAACTTTCTCCCCATGCTCTCCCCATGCTTTAATCAATGCCTAACTGCAATAGAGAATAACTAACAAATTAGCTCACCCCTGGGCTGTGAAATTAAAACAACAGTCAAATCTGGTTTTATATTGATCTAAATTGTTAATAACGAGTTTACAAGATTGTGTTGAAAATAATTATCCTGGTGAATTATGGTTCCTGCCACGTTTTCCTTCTTTTTTGGCAAAGGCATTGGCTTTGAGATGCCATTGGAATATTTATCACCGTTATTTAAACATTTTACTTAAACAACAGGATATGACCATGTGACATTAACCTTTGAATGACTTTTTGTTTAGTAAATAAATATTAACTTACTTCAGGTCTTCAGAAGCTCTCGCCTGGATCAGGGGAGTTTCTACTGAATGTCCAAACACAGCGCCTTCCGAGCCTAGAGAAACACATACTTATATAATTCCTAAAAAGACAGCCAAGCATGTGTTTACTAAGGCCTATTATTGAACCTCAATGCTTGGCACAGACTTAAATGGGTATATAGCACAGTATCAGAAATTGTCTTAGGGTGCTTTCACACCTAATCTGTTTGTTTCAAACAAATTGGAATATTTGGTTTGGTTTTTTTAATCTGGTGTAAAAGCTGTCAATCAAACACCGGTACGCCCCAAAAGACTGAGACCCGTTCATTTTGGAAAGATTTACTTTTCCTAGACATCACAAGATTAGAAATTGAAAGTAAAGCACTAATACCTGTGACAGTGAACTTTTCTGTTGTCATTATGACCTCCTCCTCATTTGCAGTGAACAGCAGTCTGCCTCCATCTTTACTTCGAACCTCCAGCCTCTGGCACTGGGCCTCCACGGCATCAGGTCCTGCAGAGAGAGACACACATCCATCAACACAAAGCTAATACTTTAAAAACACTGATTATACTTTTGTGAGGTGCTGGAAATAAAACTGTATGACTCAGACTTCAAACTATTTTTTGTTTATTTGTTTAGCTCTACTACATTGTTCAATATTTTATGAACACTTCCAGGACCAAACATACCTTTTAGTTGGATAATGAAAAAGCTTTAAAGAACAGCTTTCCACCGAAAAAGTTTTAGAATCTGCAATTTTAGTTTGCATTCTTACATTCTTTTCGTAAATGGCTCTGTCGAATAAAGGTTGCCTCATGGCTTTGTAAATCCGCTTTGGGAAACTATGTTTGGGCATGTAACACTATTAGCAATCTGCAATACTGTGCAGAGTGCTTGCTCTGCAAATGAAAGGCGCCTAACAAAGCTGGATCAGCCGTGCTTTTACAATGGATGGAGAAAAATCAGTAATCTGTTCCGCTGGTGAGGAATATTCAGTCCTGTACCCCAGACTTTGGTGTTTTTCCAGATGTGCACACAGAAACTTTTAACGTCTGCCTTTCTCACTCTCTCCTCTCCTCCCTTCCATTAATCCATGGGCTGCGACGACTAGGGAATTTAATTATTCTCGCCAAGTTTCATCTCATTTCAGACAAAATGCTCTTTCTACAAAAGCCGGCACTAATTTTCTGACGAAGGTCAAGCGTGACCAAAAAGTGTCATATCACCAGTCTTGTCAAATCAGCATCAACTCTAAACTTATGTTGGCTAAGTCAATAGCTATTAATGTTAATAAGCAGGTCATTTGCTTTCCAGTGGTCATTAATCATGTTAATGACTTTGTAATTTGGACTGACTGATGGTTAAACTTGATAATAAGAAGAATCCATTGCCCTTTCAATAATTGCATCAGAGATAAGTGTCTGGAAGAAAGTACAGATAATCTTTTCTGAAAGCACAGAGACAAAGAGAATAAGAAAAGAAAATATCAGGGTGATCAGGCAATTTACAATAATGGCTGGATAAATCTAAGATCACTTTTTAATAAGCTGTACATAGACAGATAAATAGGCTGAACTTAAGTGTAAATGAACACATAACCAAGATGATTATGTGATTCTTTCAACATTGGAGGGCACAAAGACAAAAAAAAGTTGCAACTATTGTCAGGCCACACCCCAGACAGTGATTTCACAGCAGGTATTTCCAATCAGCTGTCCAAGGCAAGTGGCGATTTATCATCTAGAAAAAAAAGGCTTCCAAATAAAGTGGTACAGTAGTCAAAACTGAACACTCACCCAGTGTGAGCTGACCGGTCAGCTGGCCTTGGTTGTTTCTGGCGTTCAGTGTTACATTCGTTTTGGACCCCAAGACCAACAAGCTGTCCTAGGGGAAGCATGAATGCGGGAAGGAGAGAGAGACCGAGAAAGGGAATAAGAGAAAATAGAAAAGTAATGTGTTATATTAGGATCTTAAATACTACATTGGAATCCCTTTAGCCGGATGGACAAGCCCAACAGGAAAAGATAGAAAAGTTGTAGATAAGCAAACAGTTAAACCAGATATCTAAAAAGGTAGTTTATGAAGTAGATGCATTCATACAATTACATATAAGACTTATCCTTTAAATCCCCATTCTATCTTATTAAATGTCGCCAAGGTAACATGTGATCACACACACTCACTCACTTAGCACCTGAGATCAACTAAGTCTGAGTCTTTACTTTGGGATTGGGCCAGTGAGACTTACCGGGAACACGCCTCAAAGTCTGCAAATCTGTGAGTGTGGACATTGAATTTAGGCCTTTAACTCTGGTCCTGCTCTGCCTTCTAATAGTTTTGCAATTTGCAACAATGGCTGTTTGACATTTGCATGATGGCACACGTGTGTTGCTGTGTTGGGCTTACACTCCATGCAACAATTTTACCTCCCTTTTCAAAAGTATCTGTGAAACTGAAAAAATATTTTCTTCTTCAGAAGAATGTGGTATACTTTGAGTATTGTGAGGTACCTAGTAAACCCCCCATATTCTATGGGCCCCCCACAACGTAAGCCCGATTGACTTGAAATTGCCCATACAGGAGCAGCTTAAGGTGCTGTACAAAAAAGCCTCAAGGACCAAAGGTCCGCCTAGAAAGTATTTCCACCAGCTCTCCACCTACACCGTAGCTCTGATTGCCACCCCATTTTCAGTAAATCATTAATGGATTCATCTTATTACAAGTTGTATAAAGCATGTCCATGTCTCAATTACTTTTCAAGTGAGCGTGGCTCTGGACATAGATGAACACAAATCAGAAACCATAACGCCAATCATCACAAAACTCACAGGGTAAGTTCAGATAGGTGCCCCAGATGTACCCAGACAGTTTGATATACATATGCCACTAGGGGGCACTACAAGCGCAAGAAAGGTGAGTGGCATTACATACATTTTACTATAAATCACATATTCATTGACCAATCATCAAAATGTATGTATATGTACTCATAAGTAACTGAACCACACCCTGAAAGTTTCATTCAAATTGAACACCAGGGGGCACTATGCATGCAAACACTGCAGGTGATATGGCACAAATCCGGCTGTAAATGATCAAATGTTTGTCAAATCAACACAAAACTTACAGGAAATGTCTACATACTGACCTCACACATACACTCACCGGCCACTTTATTAGGTACACCTGTCCAACTGCTCGTTAACACTTAATTTCTAAGCAGCCAAT
>NC_048425.1:12639401-12651850 GCF_013103735.1 Etheostoma cragini
GAGGCAGTTCTGAAGGCAAAAGGGGGTCCAACCCGTTACTAGCATGGGGTACCTAATAAAGTGGCCGCTGAGTGTACACTGCAAGTCTCAGTCAAATTGACCACTAGAAGGCGCTTTAAACGCACAATAACTGGACATGGAATGACACAAATCAAGGTTTGAGCTTGGAACCAGCTTTATTAGCAATTGTTTTTGTGTTGGTCATCTTCTTTTGTAAAATAGCCGTGAGCTGGACTGAGCTACATATCACCCTGAATTGGAAATAAATGTTTTTGACAAATCAGTTTTAGGCATTTTTAAAAATAGTGCACAGTTTGTCCAGTCGTTACAAAGCTTGCAGGATGTTTTTTAAAATCACGTTGGACCACATGTGTAAAATTACTTTGAAGTCGCTACTGATAAAACAGGTCTAAACCTGCGAATCGCCGCCTGCGGCTATATTTTGAGATTAGGATTGCAAGAGATTGAAGAGAGGTCACATTTATGCTTTTATTTGAGGTTTTTGCAACCATATAAAGTGTCATTACGATTCAGAAAGAAAAAAAAACATTTTATAGCACAAAGTAATAAATATTAAGTCAACTTATCACAGGAAACACTTTTTCCTGTTCAATCACAATGGTATGGGGTCCCAACGTTCCAGTCTGTTGAGCTAATGTTTACACAATCCCCTTCATCAGTGGAAGTCAAGATTTACCTGAGAGCAACTACTGGACAACTTCACAACACCAATCTGTAAGAACAATTGGAATGTACTGGATGGAAAACTTGCTTTACCGATTTTGACAAGGAGTTCAACCATTTTGCATTTGCAGATAGGATCAATGAACTTATGCCTATATATGTTTCAGCAGACACTTGTACATTGTCAAATTGTAATTGTTTTTGTGTATGCATTAAATTGAAAAAACAATGCAAAATTGCTTTAATCTTGTGACTAGATAATGTGAAGGCTGAACAAGCAGTTTTAAGAGTGCCAATTGTGATTTGAGCGACTGAGAAAAACTGTAAAGCAACAATTGTGGGCAGCTGTAACAAGCCTTTAACACAACATTGACTAAATCTTACTTTAAGTTGATATGGAAATGTATAAATAATTTCTTAACACATCCAGGACATACAGTGCAACATTAGCATTCATTTGGAGTTGTGTCTCTGGCCACCTGATTAAAGTAAGTCAAATATTCCTCTCCTCTTAGCTCTGTTTTGGGTCATGGCTAACTTCAGAGCTGCTAATTGATTCTCTATGTTCACCACATTGTCCGTCTGGTATTTTGTTCTGGAATGGCAGTGTACACAGTATCCAAACTTTATTACTGAAAACATCTGGTTGCTGCGTACAAAAGAGACACTGAATAAAGTGGTAAGAGTGAAACAAAGAGTTGAGTTCTGAGGGGAACTGCAGAGTCATTTGACCCACTGTTCATATCAACATGTATGTTATGAGAGCTAATTATGAATTATAAGTGCAGCTTTAACACAGTCCATTGAATAGAATGTATCTGTACAACACACTCCTGTCTCAGGACTGACTGCAAACCACGCTGCATCTCATATGTGGCAATATCTTCCTCCATTTTGGATTCTTTTTTCCTCCAATGTCAGCACTGTCACGGCATTTTGCACTTGTCAGAGTGCAGTGAAGTTGACCTCTGCAGGAAAGCAACAAACAATTTTACTGCTTTGCCTCTATAAGCAAATCCACGGATGGCTCAAAGGGTGATGATTTGAACTCCCAACCGCATTATATCTCATAATGTTCAATTATTGCCAATTGTTTCTTTCTGTTGCATTATTGGTACATAAGTTACATTAGTTAGCATTTTTAATAATACTTATGGCATGATGCAGTCCAATAGGTTTGATTAAGTTCATGCTCTCCCAAAAGAGAGGCGTAAAATTGTAGCAGATTATTTGAAGTTTGTGTTGTAGTTAACTTTGGAAAGGGCATTCAGTTCATTTTCATTCCCTGCTTGCACCTTCCCAATATAAATGCACATCATGAACAAATCATGAACAAATTTGAGTTTTTGATTTGAAGCATCCTTTTAAAGAGTTTCTACTGTAGGTCTTAAACTCTTTCCTGAGGGGCCTGTGGGATCACATAAAAGGCTTTTTAGTTACTGCGCTTGTTGAGGAAGGTCAAGGGCAGATCAGAGTGAATGCACATAAATGGAGCCTGTTGTAGGTGCAGTGAACCCCGTCAGACTGAAAAATTACCATGGCTGCTGTACGGCAAGGATGCTTCCCTGCAAACAATGAATACCATCACAGCTAAAAGCAAGAGCATCGCTTAGTTGAAATGGTTTCAAACAAGGAAACCTCATATGATGGTACAACCTTCCTGTGAGAGAATGAGTGTAAAATAAAATGCAGCCCTTTAAAACATAGATAAAAGGCACTGCTCAGGATTTAAATGTAATCCTATCCAAATATTTGCATAAATATGTTTGAATTTTAATTATTTTTGATTGTTGTGCTTGAAGCTAATTTGCATTCTGAGCTGGAGTAAATTTAATGAAAACGAATTTGTGAAGTTAAAAAGACACGCTTATTATGTCTTCATTTTCTTCATCCACATATCAAATATTGGGGGCAAGCTCTTCCATGCAGGGTAGAGGCTGTTTTGGAACATGTTTGCAGGCATACTCGATATTTGCCATATTAAAAAGGCCCTTGTATAATTCAATGTAATACTCTTAGCCCAACTAAATTGGTTCTAGCAAGCTTGGTTTGAAGGATGTTCAAACCTCTGAGGCACTGCTGATGTTGCAGTTTATTTTAAAAAGCTATTGATTTTAAACTGGGAGTTAAACGTGACGATGGTTGGAGCCCTGGTCTGCAGACTCGCATTCAGAACTGGTGCTTACACTCATCTTTGTCACGCATCTCCAATGCAAGTAGGTAAGACTCGGTGAAGGAGACGTTTCACTCCAATAAAGATACACCTGCATCCGATGCTATTTATAAATGAGTCAGGGTCCCCAGAGACGATAAAGAGAACAACACTCTGAACAGGAGAGATTTGATTAGCTGTATCTGGGCACTGTGTTGCCTCGCGCCATAAGGATTCTCAGACTGTGAAGAAAGATGCAATATGCAATTTCAGAGTTTCTCTTAATTTTAAATTGAATTAATTAAACTAAAAAATGAGAAAAATATGAATACAATTGTATAAAGAATTACTTGTTAAAACAATACCAAGTAAGCAATTATTTGGGCCAATAACTTCCTCACTCTTCTTAAAGAAACAATGCATTTTTCAACAATTGAATCTTTATGTTCATTGCAGGCTCTACTATGATTTGCTTTCATTTTTTTTATAGGGAGGCATTTATTTATTAAATAGCAACAGATTCTAACTGCTCATATGTCAGACATTTGTCAAATTTGACCTCTGCAGGGAAAAAGTTAGCGAAACCCAAGACTCCTTTGTGTATCCCTTTAAAGTGTTTGCAGAAAATCTACGGGAAACTAAAAAACTAAAAGAGAGGCAACGTCGGTGTGAATTCACAACTGATACACTAGTGTATGTGAAAGCTGGGAAGCTTCAGGAAGTAGGAGAATCTGAAAACGGAACAGCAGTTTGTAGTAACATATCCAGTTGGATAAAGACTTAAGATATCCATTTCCTAGCGTCTAAAGCAAAAAGTTTTACGGTAAACAGAAATAATCATGTGTTATTTATTTATACAACATATTTGTCTTTGAACAAGCATTACTTGATCCACCATGTTTGAGCAGGCATTTCTTGACCCTTTCACTTTCTTCACACAGAAACTTCAAACACTGGCTTTCATAAACACTTGAAATTATGAATGTATGGCAAGAGTTGGACTGATTTCACATGCATAGCAGTAATGTATCTATCACGTGTAGTATCAGCCGTTGTGTGGCCATTTTACGCTTATAATTTTCGTTGTAAACTGGATTTTAAACATTTGATATTATGGTTGTCCTGTCAAATATTTTTCCAGTTCCTCATATTGGCTTGTTTTTTGCCATAAGAATTACTGTGCCATCTGTAAAAGCAGATAGATATATAGATAGGCATAGGGAAAGCCCCCAGGGTGAGAAAAACATACAAATTATTCCATCAATCCATCTGCCCATTGGATTTGACAGACAGCTCAGCACATGTACAAGCCAAAGCTGATGTAAAAGGTTGCACATATTAAAACAATTGCCACGGTTCACAAACTGGAGCCCAGCAGGCATGAAACGTGCGTCAGTAAAGGCTGATTTATAGTAATACACAATGGAGTAGTGAGGATTTATGCTTGTGCGCTAGTGTGTCTTGGTCGTTCTAGCATATCTCTTTAAGAGAACAGCAGAGCTGGTACGTAGTATGCGTGCATGCGTGGAAAGCGTTTGGTAAAGGGAGTGAAATAGGGACAGGAATCATCTCCGGAGAAAGTGCCGACTCCAGTGGTGAAGACATAGCAAGTATCAAAAACTGTCCAGTCCTGAAAACTGTGGATTCTTGGCATGAGAACAAAATCTTAATTTTGGTAATTAAAGAACGTAAATACCCAGAAGATATGGAGTAACATTAGCATTGAGTTGTGTTTCAGTTCACCAGATAGTAGAACTTTGTCTGTTTGCTGTGAGCTGAAAATGGTTACATGTTTAAAATAAAATACACTTTTATGGCTTCACTTCATTTGTTTTAGTTTACATCTTTAGATAGTAACTGTGTTTCTAGACATGGGTGGCAAAACTCTGCATAATTGTAGCCAATTATAAAGTTGTAATAAATACCAGTGCAAAATTGGTGTGTAATACAGAAGATGACTACAAATGGCGTGTAAAAGTATCTACAAAACAAATTTTTTGCACTATAGGCTTTTTTTCCTTTTACTTGGAAGGGAGTGCTAACAACATGAAAGCAAAGTTACCATCTCTCCTTTCAACGCGGTAACAACATGTTACCGAGAGCACTGATCCAAGGGGCTACTTAGCCTGTGATTTGCTGCCAGCACCGAGTTCCTGCCAAAACACCGACTGAGCCATTTCCACTTGGTATTCACAGATTATTAGGGATGCACCGGAATGAACATTTTCCATTTTTTTCATCGCAGCATAAATTAAATAGTCTAAATGTGCTTTTTACTGTTTTCTCTTGCTTTTCAAAGACAATTAAATTGCAAAACTACATTTAAAATATTCATTTTACTCTGAACATTTCTTTCAACATTCCAGCAGATACTGTAACAACAAAGCACAATATAACTGAAAATAAATAAATAATTTCCATAAAAATGTTTGGCCATCTTTTGACTATATTAGTCATAATACTGTCTGCAGAAACTGAATACTAGTCTGTAAACCTACAACAAAAAGTGGATTAAAAAGTGGATGGACCCACAACAAATTAATAACCGTCCTAGACATACGCCTAATTCTTCAGGAAAAGTGGCAGGTCCATCATTAAGAAAAGTAGATTCTGTTTTCTGTTTCTCATTACAAGAGTAGCGCAAGAACGGCTTTAACTGACCCCGGTCTGGGCGATGACATGAGATGCAGCGTCTTTTGCTGTCAGAGCAGACGAGTAACTAGGATCAGATTTTTGGATTTTTGGCCGAATAATTTTGGTAGTTGAACATTTGGTTGGTCCCTACAGGTTCTGGCTTCAGTCATTGCTGCAGATTCAAAGCACTGATTGAGGTAGGAGAAGTTAAACTAAACCTACTTTGAGCTCAGCCTCAACAGCAGCTTTGACTCAGTGAATATATAAAAAAATAAAAACCACTATATTTAACTTCTGTGGTGCACTACTGAGTTCACTGCTGTTTGTGGTAATGGATTATTGATCAGCGGTGGTTATCTGACTGAAGAACAGAACTGAGCACGGTGGTGTACACTCATTGGATAACCATAATCCTGGCTCTCTAGCAGTGCTTGACATATTTCCTCAGGTAGGAAATATTGAGTGACCCACAAACACTTTTATCCTGCAAATATCTCTGGTGCAGGTAGATAAAGGGACCACTACACAGCCTGTCTGTAAAACAAGACAGTAAAAATGTCTGCAGGTGGTATTGCACCGGAGAATGAAATATTGGCTTTGTCCAATGTTCAGCTTGGGCGTCTGCTATGGCCTTGAGGTGTTTGCTTTTGCTAAGCACACCACTTTTATATTTAAATCAACATTTAACTCCAACCAGAAGATCAAAGAGCAAGAGTAGGAAATTCCAAGTTGCTTCTCAATCTGCTGTAGCAAATTGTACCCACTATCGAGCCACTTCCTCTAACGATGTCCCTCAAAAATCAAATTTACATGGAACCCCAGCTTCCAGTGCTTGAAATTGCTTTCTCTACCATGCCTAATCACTGAAAAAGGGGATGATCCAACTGAGCGTTTGTGATTCATGTGGGAAAAGGAAATTTTGATGAACTTTGCACTGGAGCTGTGTTGGTTAATCTACTAAGCATCAAAGAGGAGAAAAGGGGAGGGTGAAAGTGGAAGAGGGGAATTTATCATAAGGGCTTGTTTGGAAATCCAGCGGGGGGACTCTGGTCTCTCGCTAATCATTTGTAATCTCCTGTAGGGTTGTATGTGGCCTGAGAGGAGCTGAGAGGCAGCCTATTACCCATCTCATGCCATAGGGAGGACCAGATAGTGCACTGTTGGAGGACAACAGGAAATGAGAAGAGCACAGGACAAATAGAGAAAGAGTGTAATCTCTCTTATCCAGGTACAAATAGAAAGTAACATTAAAGTATCGTCAAGTCAGAGCTCAGAAGGAAGCTGGCCTTTGTTGCTAATGATTAAATTGATCATAACGTCCTCAACATTGGGAGATGAATACCAACTCGTCTGCAGCTTTGGAGAGAACTTTCCATGCAAGAGATTTTCACGCCTTTCAGTTGATGGTAGTCATTCCTAGTTTATCAGTGCTACAAAGTAGTATTGATGAAATTGAGGTTGTTGAGAAGAGCCAAGGGAGCAACTTACCCTTCTGGACTGGATCTCATTCACATAGAGAGGCAGGAGAAACTCAGAGATTCCCTCCAGACGAATCCCGTCTTGCTTCAGTTGAAGGTTTCCCATTCCATCCTGAAACATGACCGTGACAGTCAGTGATGTAGTAATGAGCAGTGCCAATGTTCTTGATTTGATTTAAACAATTATAGCTTCTTAAATGCATGAAATATTGAATCCAGCTGTCACAGAACTGCATTAGGAAGAGCAGGAGCGGTTGCATGCCAGACGGGCAAGTGGGTAGGTTGCAGCATTGAGTGACAGGGAAGAAGTAGGACACGACATTGAGGTGACAATGCCAGAGACACTCGGTGGCGTCAGGGTGACAGGCTGAATGCAGTGGGAGGCTGACTGAGGAGAACCAGGCTAATGTGGCAGCTGTGGATGTTGAGAAGATTCAGAGTATCATATTTATACTCATGCATATTTACATCAGTTGGCTTAGCACTGACATTCACACACACAAGTTTGAACATACCTTCTCAATGCATTTTCATGACTATTTACATTGTATGTTATCACTGAAAAAGTAGAACAGGCATGTAGAATCCATCCGGTCACCTTTTCTGCGTCGCACAAAGACACGGCGGTTGGAACCAAAGATATCAAACGTGGACTCATCCAACCAAAGCACAGATTTCCACTGGTCTAATGTCCATTCCTTGGGTTTCTTGGCCCAAACAAATCTCTTCTGCTTGTTTCCTGCCTGCTATTTGACCATGAAGGCCTGATTCTCGCAATCTCCTCTTAACAGTTGTTCCAGAGATGTGTCTGCCGCTAAAACTCTTTTTGGTATTCATCTGGTCTCTAATCTGAGCTGTTGTTAACTTGCGTTTTCTGAGGCTGGTGACTCAGATGAACTCATCCTCAGCAGCAGAGGTGACTCTTGGTCTTCCTTTTCTGGGGCGGCCCTCATGTGAGCCAGTTTCACTGTAGCGCTTAATGGTTTTTGTGACTGCACTTGGGGACACATTTAAAGTTTTTGCAATTTTCTGGACTGAGTGACCGTCATTTCTTAAAGTAATGATGGCAAATTGTTTCTCTTTACTTAACTGATTGGTTCTCGCCATGATATGAATTCTAACTGTTGTCCAATATTGCTGTCTGCTGTGTATCAACCTGACTTCAGCACAACACAACTGATGATCCCTACTCCATTAATAAGGCAAGAAATTCCACTAATTAACCCTGACAAGTTACACCTGTGAAGTGAAAACCATTTCAGGTGACTACCTCATGAAGTTCATTGAGCGAACACCAAGGGTTTGCAGCGCTATCAAAAAAAGCAAACTTTGAAGAAACTAGAATATAAGACATGTTTAGTTATTTCACACTTTTGTTAGTACATAAATGTAATGTGTTTATTCATAGTTTTGATGCCTTCAGTAATAATCTACAATGTAAATAGTCATGAAAATAAAGAAAACACATTGAATGACAAGGTGTGTTCGCATTTTTTTTTTAACATGCATGCAACTCAAATGAATATGGGAGTATAGCATATAGTATAGAACATATAGTAGGGCTGCACGATTATGGCCAAAATGATAATCACGATTATTTTGAAAAATATTGTTATCACGATTATTATCACGATTTGTTGATTTTAACCAAAACTAATTTTATAGTCACATAGGCTATTCATAACTGCTTTCACATATCCTTCACCTGTTTTCAACAATAACTGATTAAAAGAGCTAGGGAGAGAGGGGCAGTGCGATGGACGTACTCACAGAGGGACGTTTGACTCATTATGAATGGGTCCATCAGGCTCCGTCTTACAAGCTGTTAATCTACGAACTGAAGTTAGTTGCCTTCAATAACTTGTGCTTTTTGCCGTTGCTGCCGCGATAGCAGTTACCCACGGGTTTGCCTCTCATGCTTAACAATATACAGCTGTGTTAATAAGTAAAACTGTGGACAAATGTCAGAAGCGTGACAGCGGCGCTGTCGCCCGTGTGAGTGAATGAGGGCGGGGTTGCACGAAGAGTAAGAGGAGAGAGCCAAACACAGGCCCGGCTTCACAGAAGAAATGGGTCATGGAACGTAAAATTAAACCATATCGATATAAACAACATTGCTTTGTTTGTGGGGAGGCAGCGGATGCAACCTAGAGGAAAAATATTACTCGCGCCCTAAAGCGCTGTGAGCTAACAGTGAGGCTTGAAAGTTGGGGCACCCCAGGTAAAAATTTGTATTAAGGTGCATAAAGAAGCCAAGAAAAGATGGAAATGTCTCCAAATGGCATCAAATGACAGATTAGACATTCCTTTTATATGTCACCAAAAGTAAGATTTTATTTTCATCATTTACACTTTCAAAATAACAGACAACAAAAAAATGGCGTCTACAAAAGTTTGGGCACCCTGCAGAGTTAATACCTTGTACTGCCCCCTTTGGCAAGTATCACAGCTTGGAAACACTTCTTCTAACCAGCAAAGAGTTTCAATTCTTGTTTTAGGTATCTTCGCCTTTTTTTTTTTCATTTATTTGTTTATTTGAAAAGGGGACAATGTACACTGACCAACATTCAAAGCAAATGTAAGCGTACCCGAGTTAGCCATAGGCTAATTTTCATCGGCAGTCCCCTAGCCAGCCTATTATTCCTTACCAAAGTATAAAGGCCAACAAGTTCTATTTTAACATCATCAGTCCACGGAACTTGTTTCCACATGGATCAGGCTAGTCTATATGTTCATTTGCAAAATTCAAACGCAAATTTTTGTGGTGAGGACAAACAGAGGTTTCTTCTGATGACTCTTCCATGAAGACCATATTTGTCCTTTCAAACGTGGGTTTTGACTTGCTAAAAATCTACCGGGAAATTCCGTAGACCACCACCCCTTGGAGGGCAGGGGAGAGATGAATGTTTGGAAATAAGAGGCTGTTGCGGACCGCCGCGCAATTCCTGATTCTCCCGATTGCCACTCCACCTCATGCACATATTCAAAATTCAAGTTTCAGGAATGAAACTTGAACTCTTCTTCCAGGAAAAGAAAAAGGACACTGAAAAAGCAAAAGACCTGCTTTTCAAAGCGTGAAGCCTACCGTAGCCGTTATAATTTGAACCGCGTGGTGTGAGAGAGTTGATTGCAATATATGATCTCAACGCTCGATGGGAGAAATTCCAAAAAACTGAACCTTTAAAGATTGATCCCTTGTCCTATTCTAACAAGAAATGCATTCCATTTACAAAATATTTATTTGCAAAAACTATATATGATGAAGCCTGATTCTGCACCTGCATATTTTTTACCCCACATTTATATTATTCAGGACCTGATTTGGTGGTAGACAGTTCAGCAAAAATTGGACAAGGTTATGCCTTGCCACACCACAATGGGCAAAGTGAAGTTTGACAGTAGCTTTGTGAGGATGTGAGTGAACAGATGGGCCCTGAGAGGGATGTGTTTAAAGAGTCCATAGTGCTAGCAGCACTTTGGATGGGGATAGTGAATTATAGACAGCGAGGAGAGCTCCATCATATATGGTCGAGAGCCAGGATTGGGGACAGACAGGAGGACAGAGTCAGAGGAGGGCAGGTGGTGGGTGGGAAGTGTGGAGTTATTTGTACTGTATGTCAGCAGACAGACATTAAAGTCACTCCTGTGCTGAAGTGCAGGTGATGTGGTGGGTGTGGTGAGTTCAGTACAAGCTGCAGTCCATCAGACGAGTAGATGGGAGGCAGGACAAACGGGGGCGTTGCAACAGTCCGGTTATGTCGGGCTGAATGCCGGGACGAGCTCTTCAGCATCAGCGAAAGAAATGAACAGAATGCTAGCACTAGCATGCTAGCTTGTTCTCAATGGCGACACACTGCTACAACACACCCTTGTTCACCATAATCTTCAAAAAAACTACTTCCATGTCCCTGATCTGCAGGTATTCCACAAGTGGCCTTCGTCTAGAAGAAGTCTCCCAGCTAATCCTGCCTTGGACTGACCCAAGTTGGAGAAAGTTATCTAGCAGATGTGATCTTACCTAGCTACTGATTATGTGCGACTCCCAACAAAGATAGTAAAGAAGTGAGATTTCTCACTCTGTAGCTAAAACAGAGTGAGACACACAGGGTTACAACAGGGTTTTGCAACAATGTGCTACAACAAAGATATGGTGGGTTTTGAAAATTAAACCATGTAAACATATTCTGGTACAACCTCAAAATACAACTATGAACCTGAAAATGAGCATAGTATGGGTGCTTTAACAACCCAAATGTGTTTGTTCACTTTCTCAGACGAAGTGAAGTAGTCAAGAATGAATGAGTCTTTTTGCGTGCTTGTGAAATTTGATATTCACGAAAACAGGAAATGGGAATCGATGGAATGTGTTTGATTTGAGAAGTAGCAGCACTCTCTGCATTTAAGCACATTAATAATAGGTATATGACATTTTTTTTAATGTTTATTAATATGGTCACTGTTAATTTGTTATCTCAATGCCATAGGAACACATTTCCATACACTTTGGAGGACATAAAGTAATGTCCATCTATCAAAAAAAATGAAAGACTGATTTAAAGCGGCTTTTAAAATATAAACGTTCAGTTTAATAGTTATGTGGCTCACTACTTGGCCTGTAAGACAGTTGTTGACAGTTGTGTGCAGTAATGTCCTTTGTGACTCCGGAGGAGCTTTGTAAAGTCTGAGAAGATAACGCTGGAGACTACTGGGATTTGGAGACTTAAACTGCAGATAGCTATGTCCGTAAAAACAACTCTTGAGGGTTCATGCATTACTCCAAAGTTGTTAGCCCAAGTGCTAACCTTGTAATCACACCAGATAAATAGTTTGTTGTGTTACGCATTTGTAGCAGTTTGTTACAAAGTTAAACCATTAAAAATCCAAACAAATAAAAATGTCCTTTCACCAAGCAGATATCGACATGAACGTTTCTTCCCACTCAACTACGATTAAACTATATTGTGATGTTCAGCAATTTACCTATTGACCATATTCTGCATAACATGCACATACAAGATGAAAGTTTACGGAACTTGCTCTCATAGGTTTTGAGAAGAACTTTTTTACTGTTGACACAGATGGTTTTAGAAAGTAGCCATCACCAGGTTTTATTGTGATGTTTCAGATGGGGGGGGTCATAAACTGCACCCGCCTCACCAAAAATGGTGAGAGGGTAACTTTTGGTGTTGTCTAGCAGCTTTTTCTGGACAGAGTAACAACAGTGACAACTTTAAAATTAGGAAAAAATGCTCTCATGCCAGGACCTGTAGTAGCCACTTCTTCAAATCTGACTAGAATACCATTACGCTGGGGTGCAGTTTGGCACGTGTTTTCTTACTAAGCTGCTTGAGTTCTGAGAGATCGAGAGCAGCAAAGTATATTTTCTGGCGCGACACCAACAGCACTGATAAGGTCTTTTACTCATGACACAGATTGATGGGAGGCGAAGAAGTAGAGGAGTGATGGCAATAGTCAGGGGACACATCTATCACAGAGGGGGG
>NC_048425.1:12651860-12659954 GCF_013103735.1 Etheostoma cragini
AAAAAGTGCTCAGCTGTTTGCATTGTCCCTGGAAATGTCACAGGAGCAACACATGCCTTTTCGGTGCGTCAGCCTGGTCCTGCTGCCAAGTCTTTTCTAATCCTTTATCACATCCATATGAGACAAAGCACACAACATGAGAGATGGTGCCATAAAACACATTTCAAATGGGCCTGCATGAATGAATTATTTCACTCACGTTTTATATTAAGGTCAAAATACATAGAAACGGAGAGAGGGAACCCTATACTTGATCTACATACATACAAACATACAAACATACAAACAAGACAGTAAACCAACCAGTAGTAGATTGACATTGTCATTATTTTTTACATGGCCCAGTATTGAGACTAAATAATTTTGTCATATTTTTTTTTTTCCATTGCATTTGTTTTTGAAATCCATGTTATATTTCTGAGAACACAATACAAGACTATGTTCAGTAACCTTTAGTAACATTTCATTTGATATAAAGTCTAGCTATGCACTGTAGTTGTACACAGTACTTACCCTTTATTTTTCTGACCTTAAAACATATCTCCAAATTGCAAGGCTTTTGGTTATATTCTAATAAATGGTATGTAAGTGAAGTCTTGCTACAAGCCTTTTTTGCAAGTCTATAACACAAAGAATAACAAAATGGATCATTATATTTCACAACAACCAACTAAAGCCTCTCTTAAATGTTTCCTTTTTTTTTTAGATGATGGAAGACATCTTGAGTCCTAAACAGCCTACTGCGTTTATGTCACTTGTCAACAGAATTGGAGTTATTACTTTCTCTGGGTATTCTGTTTGGGTACGTGTAGTGTGTGCACTTTTCTTTGTCCAGCCATGTAGTTTACTGCAACGCATTGAAAGAAACAATTTCTTTTGTTTGAGAGAACTAGCTCTCAAATGATAAGTATATTAAAAGGTCCAATATGTAATATATTTACTGTAATAAATCCAAAAATTACCCCAATGCATCATCAGATATTAAGGAAACATGCCAAGTTGAAATACTGTCTTTTCTGACAACGATGATAATGCCAGTATTTTCACCTTTTCTAATTTCCGTTCCGTGATGGAATTTCTCTTTGTGTTTTGGCCTGTGTGTTGTTATTGCCCAGTTTGACAGCCAGGCCGTGTTGCCAGATATATACCTGTAAAAACCCAGCGCGCTACAGCTGTAACGTTAGTACAGCCAGGAACCAAACAAATGAATGGGATCACGGAGACAGATTCTACCCGGCCCCAAAAAACAAAATCGCGTGACCAGAGACGTTACAAACTCTGGGTAAATATTGGGGAGGCATTTGAAAGATTGAGGCAGTTTTAGAGTCCAAAAGGACTCTTGGCTAATTTCCTCCTGAACAGGTAAGCATTAGCTTCAGGTTAATTTATCACAGCTACTAGGGACGGGCATTTTATATAATTTCAACATTAGGGTACTCACATTAATTTATATTGCTAGTACCTGAGTTGTTTACTTACTCGCGAAAACAATTGAGACACAGCCAGTAAAGTGATCCCGACTGGTCCTGGCTTACGCCGCTATGCTAACCCTGCTAACGTTGCCGGAGGACCAGGCAAGCGGGCCACGGCTGTGTACAGCAGTAACTATTTTAACACTAGCTGTCAGTATTACATACTGCACCTTTAATGGAGTAGTGAAGTGACAAAATATGAAACAATTTTATTAATTAACTGATTGTTTAATGTATCAAGCACACTGGACGAGGCTGCCGTACAAGGTGCCACCTGCTCGTCAGATAAACACTCACACACACATTCACACTCCGATGCGCAACTTAGGGGTTCAGCGTCTTGCCCAAGGACACTTCAACATGTGACTGCAGGTCCAGGGATTGAACCCCCAACCTTTCGATTGGCAGGCAACTACTCTACCACTGAGCCACAGCCGCCCCCAAGTGGAGTTCTGTCACTATGTAAAAATCATTTTTTTTTAAATAAGGAAAGACTAGGGCCCCTATCTTGCACCCAGCGCAAAGCCCAACGCAAGTGTCTTCCTTATCTATCTATCTATCTATCTATCTATCCATCAACCATCAGCGCCCTCATCGTTTGAATAACAAATGCACCTGCGCCCATTTTTGCACCCTTGGGCGAGCTGGTCTTACAGGGAAGTGTGTTCAGGTGAATTCTTGGCGTATTTCTATGTTGAGGCAGCGGGAAGTGATGGCGCCATTGACCAAAAAAAACCTGGTCCAAAGTCAATAGCAAAGAATTTCTTTGGTATTTAAACAGCACATTAGTAAAATGAGCCCAGGCTTATGCACAGAGCACACACACTATGCTTATCACACACACAAACTCAGGGAAGTGCATTAGCAAAAAAATGCAAAAGATTAAAAATAGATATTACGGTGCAAATCTGCCATTAAAACAGCAACGTGCCAAGGTACTACGGTTCATTTGGGAAAAAGCTGTGCTGTACTCACCACTGAGAAATGCATGACCTTTATGATCCAGACAGTGAGGGCCAGGTTAACTATCATGGTGACCAGCAGCAGCAGCAGAAAGAAGTAGAGGCATCTTTTTCTCCAGCCGTACAGACCCACTGGGTACACGGCATCACAGCCTGGTCGCTGGAGATGCACAGACTGGGATGCGAGCATAAACTGCTCCTGGGTAATCTGGAAAAAATGAAACACACACACACACACACACACACACACACACACACAGTTAGCTGGCTGTCAAGAATATATTCGCTCCATAGAAGCAATCACAAATCGTTAGTGGTTATTACCTTGCAAGCACTGCTAAATTTGCTCTGGGCTGAGGCAAGGCTGGGTAATCTTACAGTGTTTTTAAAGTAGTGCTCCTACATAAAAAACAAAAGGTGAGTGCATGGCATAAATTAAAGCTGGGGTATTACGAAAACATGAAACATCCATGCTTTGTTAAATCGATCTGTAAAACACTAGGAACTGATTTGTTAAAAATCCTCAAGAGTTGCACATTTGTTTTGGGAAAATTACTATTTTCTATTGTTTGCACACTTTGCAATGACATAGCTGGGTACACCGGCAATACACACTTCTAGAAATGTAACCAGTAGGGGGGTAATTAATCAAGCTCCGTGGCTAAAAGACAAGGTCACGGGGGGACTATATTTCATTAAGAGCTTGCAAATCAGAGTGCCCAATCTGAAAATATAACAAATTGTGTTTTTTTATTTGGCAAGAAAGGGGAATGATCAGTCAAGATTCATCGATTACATCAAAGCCAGCGATCAGTTGTGGGAATAACTGGCCCAGAAGTGGAAAAGCTTTAGACTTCTTTGTCATGTCAATATACAGAAATCTGCAGCCAAATCTAGATGCTAATCAACCAATTACAGCGCTTAATGTAAATTACAGTCCTGAAAAGCAAGGTCCTTTACATTTCTGAACTATCACAATGAAAATTGTATAGATTTAATAACCTGTCACAGCTTTGTTTTCCATGCTTATTATCTGCTGACATTTTGACAAACTGCATCCCTGTGTGTTTACAACGAAAGTCACCGTGAGCAACAGCTTCCTGCAGCTGACCGCTTTACCACTCCCCTCTGGCTGAGATCTTCATACTAAACTATACTACTACTACTACTACTACAACAACCCATTAACCTTTCACAGGAATACATTTTACAGGCTTTGAGCAGGCTTTATGGAGCTATGTCCAGCAAAAGATATGAAACTGAAGGAGACGGTTGCCACAAGCAGTCAGTCAATGACTTATGTAAAGGAAATCTCTAAAGCTCAGTCTTCATCAAATTTCACATTAAGAACAAATTCCAGGCAGTTTGTTTTTCCATCTCAGTACAAATGCTACAGGAGGTGGATTATGAGAAAATAGGGTCAATGTGGTGCTAGAGATATGCTCCCCATCCTGGTTAAATGCCTGCCAGCCAGTGAGAAGCTGCTACATGCGAGCTCTGATCTGAGATCAGAGAGGATGATGTCTGTCAACTGCCTTCGTCCAGGCAAGCACGCGCAGTAGCGGTTCTCTAGCCGATTGTGACCGTAGGCTGACTGAGGAACTCCTTATCGGTGTGCGAGGCTAAACTGTTCAGTTTAGTTGTTTGGATGAATTCGTAATGGGGTTGCCTGCCACCCCCACCCTATTGCATGGATAATGAATAGAGCAAAGCACCTCCTGGCAAGAAACAAGATAAAATGCCCAGCAGCGACAGCAGAATGTTTTATTATGTGAAATATTTGTTTTAAAAGTTCTTCATACTCCCAAGGAGCAACCATTTATCATGGCAGTACAAATTGCTTTAATTGCATGAAACACACATCTATCATTGACACACCAGTGCACAGATTTCCCCAGTAGGACCCCAGAAGTGGAATGTATGCATAACTCAAGTCAGAATTCATGCCCCACATGTTTTATTTACACTCCGCCATGTCATAAGCAAAGGACACTGAGTGTATGCTTTCCTGAAAGGCTCTCATTAAATGTGGCAGAGCAAGCCGAGACCATTTAGCTCAGCAAGATAAAGACTTTTCCAAGAGAAACTCAATTACTTAACCCAGTTTAAAATATTAGCAGAAACTGTATCCTGTGCTCATCTTGACCTGATCAGCTCAGAGAGTAGCTGCAGTAGCTGAGCAATGCTACAGAAAGCGTCCGTTTGAATACCTTACAATGGCAAGGCCAGACATTGGATTTGGTGTTTAAACAAAGTGTAACAGTGAGCATCAGGCAAGTTGTGGTGTGTTGGCCGGTAAACAGCTGGGGCCAGAAACAGGCATAAGTCCTTCAGGCATGTTCAGGAATTCATCGGAACACCTACATTTTCAGACATTCACTGAATGCAGACGCCTTTATCCTGTGGCTGCAACTCACAATCTTTTTTCATTATTGATTTTTCTGCTGATTCTATTCTTGATGTATGTATTAGATGGTCAGAGAAAGGCCACCACAAAATCCTAAAACACACAGTCATGTCAAATGTTTGGCTTAGTCCAGCCAACAGTCCAACACTTTAAACGTTTTAATACTATAATGTTAAGACCAAGAAAAGTAACAAATCTCACATTAGAGAAGCTAGAACCAGCCGCTGTTTGTGTAACTGTCTGAGGACTGTCTGACTATTGAGATTTCCATGTTAGTCCATAATTGTTTGATAAATCCATTCATGTGTGAATTATACAGTAATTTAAAACCTTAAAAATGTATAATAAATAAGTTTAAAAAGGGACATTTGATTTAAAATTGTACCAAAATGTTTTACGTTAATATGTTTACATTTTGTTCTTTATTGCAAATGCTATTTCTTATGTTGAAATCAAAAGTCAAATGACCAGAGTTAAGTGAAGGCCACACCTGTTGCATTGTGGGAAGAAGGTATTCAGCGAGAGCCAACGTGGCTGCAGAGAAAAATGTACGGGCTTAAACTAAGATTTGCACGGTCCAAGAGGCGCACACGGTAATGGTGCTTTTGTATTTCAGCTTTGTTACATTTGTGAATTTTGTTGTAATTTCTTTGTATTGAATGCACTTTCTGCACTGTTTTGACGCTAACACTGATAACATTGTGGGGCCCGTCTACTTAAAGAAACGTGTGTAAGAGATTGTAAAATCACTGAAAGTATTTTGACTTATTGTGTTTTATGTGTTTATTTTCTTTATAGTTTTCACGGTGTCTTGAGGATGGAAATGTTGAAATAAATGTTAAAAAGACATCTGTATGATGCGTGGCCGTATTCAATTGGACCAGTGTAACTACAGTGAAAACGTAACGCCAGCATGGCCAAGAGTCTAAAGCGAGAGTCTTACTAAAGAGCAACGTGAGTCCGTGAAGAGAGCCAGAGCAAGAGAGAGAGAGAGAGAAAAGCATCGCTGAGGCAGCGTGTGACCGGACAAGAAGCGAGAGAAAAGATCGTGCTGATTCACGGGATAACAAAGGAGAGCCGTTCCTGACACAGAGTGCAGAGTTCCGCGATTTCGCCAACAGAGGACAGCAACAACGAAGACTACAGCGCCGCAAATGTCCCCTACAGGCGTCAGAGTGCAGAATCCGTTTTCCTCCCTTGCTGTCAACACTAAACGGGCGGCTCCACGGACGGCGCCAGGTTTGATTGTGCTATCCTGTGCTTCTTTATGGAACTTTGTTGGCTACAGTTTGAAAGAAAGGACTTGGTAAAACAAACTGCTGGTTCATTGAGAGAGTAATTTTATCTGTCTTTACAGCCCAATTGCTGTTACTGAAACAGTGTAATTGTTAATGTTTTAATGTTATTGCTAATATTTTTCCTCTGAGAGCTTAAATACTCAATCGAGTTCAGGTGAATAGAAATAGCAATTGACTGCACTGATAACTACATTGTTGTAAAGGGCTTATCTGCACAATTAGCAAGTTAATGAATACAGTGCCTTATCTAAAATCTGCAAAATGTCAGTTCATGAAGAAAAATCACCAAATTAAGTGAAGAAATAGATTCTCTTCAGAAGAAGTTAAGTAGTTTGAGAGTACAGTTAAAGGCACAAACAGATGAAGCTGAAAAGGAGAAATTAGAAACACTTATAGGTGACATTATTGCTAAAATAGAGATACTAAAAGTATCAACGGTTGAACCTACTTCTATTACCTCCCAGACAGACAACCTCAGGAGATCTTCACGAGATAGAAAATTAACCCCAAAAATGCTAGAGTTGAAGCAACAAGAGACCTCTCAAAATGAGAGTAAATTCATAGCATTATATGAAAAATGGAAAGAGCAGGTTAAAGTTCCACGCAACAATCTTAAAGATGAGTGTTCTGATGAAGACTTGTGTGGAATGATGGATGCTGTAGAAGGGCTAGAAAAACAAGTTAAAGATGCATATGTAAATGTACGATCTCAATCAGCACCTTCTACTGAGATTAGAAGGAAGGTGGATTCCTGCACAGCGGTATCAAGAGACTTGATGGAGCTAATGAAAGTACGCATGAGTGAAGTAGGGCAAGAGGATTTTGATGCTAAGGCAGAAAGTGCAAGACTTCATTTGATACTGGACAAAGAGTATGCCCGGTCAATATTTGGCTCCTCAAAAACCAAATCTACTATTCGTAGCCATCACTCAAACCATTCTTCACAGTCATCAGAGCAGCAAAGCATAAGAGCCAAAAGAGCAGAGTGTGCAGCGCAGCTGGCCGCAAAGAAAGTTGAAATAAACATGGAGGAGGCAATTGCTGCACAAAAGCAAGAACTTAAAAGACTGGAAAATCAGAGAGATTTTGATGTGACAGCTGCTAAGCTTAGGGCATACTCTGAAGCTGACTCAAATGAGATTTGCAGCGAATATCAAGCAACACCTCCAGTACTACATAAAGAAATTAAAAAAAGAACATACGTATAAAAATGATGAACAAACAACCAATACTAACAATGAAGCATCATTAGTAAAAGCCCTGCATGATGCAATTTATCTTACAAGACTTCCTTACACCTGAACCCTAAGTCTTTGTTGGAGACCCGCTTAAGTTCTTAGAGTGGAGAACAAGTTTCAAAGCACTGATAGAACGCCGATGTATAAATCCAGTGGACAGGTTGTTTTATTTGCAGAAATACATCAGTGGTGAAGCAAGATCTGTAGTAGAAGGAACCTTCTACAGAAAAGATGATGAAGCTTACAATCAAGCATGGGAAGCGTTTAATGCACGATACGGCCATCCCTTTGTGATCCAGTGTGCATACAGAGAAAAATTAAACAGCTGGTCGAAGATTGGCTCAAGAGAGTCAGTGAAATTAAGACAATTTAGCGATTTTCTTACAGCCTGCAGTAATGCCATGCCTCACATCAAAGGACTCCAGGTGTTGAATGACTGTGAGGAAAACCGAAAGATGCTCCAGAAACTCCCAGATTGGTTGACCTCTAGCTGGAATCGCCACGTCACTAAGCAGCTGAGACAAACCGAGGAATATCCCAATTTCAAGGAGTTTGCTGACTTTGTAGCAAAGGAAGCAGATATAGCATGCAATCCTATGACATCCTTTCAAGCCTTAAAGTCTTCTGAAGAAAGGCCAATAAGAGATGTAAAACGTCCAAAGGCTAGTGCATTCAGTACAAATGTGAAAAATGAATCTGAGAAATCAATGACAATTA
>NC_048425.1:12660054-12671040 GCF_013103735.1 Etheostoma cragini
TTTTCTATGAAGCAATGTCAATAGTAAACAGTCGACCACTCACTACTGACAGCATTAATGATCCCAAAAGTGTAGAACTACTTACTCCAAACCATTTGCTGACCATGAAAAGCTCTGTCCCGCTTCCTCCTCCAGGCAAATTTGTGGCAGAAGATGTGTATGCCAAGAAAAGGTGGCGCAGGGTACAGAACCTGACAGAACAATTCTGGAGTAGATGGAGGAAAGAGTATCTAACAAACATTATCCTCAGACAACGCTGGCACTCAGCAAGGCGTAATGTGAAGGTGGGAGACAGAGTCATCGTCAAAGAAGACGAGGTGCCCCGTAATGAATGGAGAATTGGCAGGGTACTAGATGTTTGTAAAGATGAAGATGGGTTGGTGCGAAAGGTAACAGTACAAATGGGAAACAGAAAGCTCAGGAAAGAGGGTCAAAGACTTACTAGTTCATCCGTTCTTGAAAGACCTATTCACAAGTTAGTTGTACTTGTAGAAAACATCTCAAATGTGTTGTAATGGAACTAAGCTCTAAGAATTTACAGTACAAGTAAGGAGAGTTAAAATGGCAGTGTTGACCTGTGAGGTATAAAATGCCAGTTGTTTTATTTCTGAAAATTACTAGATTTATTCAAATGTTTCCATAAATGTGTCATAAATCATAGTAATTTGATGGGAGTGTAACGGTCTGAGGGACAGTTCTATTGAGATTTCCATGTTAGTCCATAATTGTTTGATAATTCCATTCATGTGTGAATTATACAGTAATTTAAAACCTTAAAAATGTATAATAAATAAGTTTAAAAAGGGACATTTGATTTAAAATTGTACCAAAATGTTTTACGTTAATATGTTTACATTTTGTTCTTTATTGCAAATGCTATTTCTTATGTTGAAATCAAAGGTCAAATGACCAGAGTTAAGTGAAGGCCACACCTGTTGCATTGTGGGAAGAAGGTATTCAGCGAGAGCCAACGTGGCTGCAGAGAAAAATGTACGGGCTTAAACTAAGATTTGCACGGTCCAAGAGGCGCACACGGTAATGGTGCTTTTGTATTTCAGCTTTGTTACATTTGTGAATATTTGTTGTAATTTCTTTGTATTGAATGCACTTTCTGCACTGTTGTGACGCTAACACTGATAACATTGTGGGGCCCGTCTACTTAAAGAAACGTGTGTAAGAGATTGTAAAATCACTGAAAGTATTTTGACTTCTTGTGTTTTATGTGTTTATTATCTTTATAGTTTTCACGGTGTCTTGAGGATGGAAATGTTGAAATAAATGTTAAAAAGACATCTGTATGATGCGTGGCCGTATTCAATTGGACCAGTGTAACTACAGTTTGCATGACTATTACTCAAACGATCATGATAGATGCCAGTTAATTGTCGTTGATTGATTAACAATGATTACACTACGTGCAGCTGTTCTTTGCGTAGATCCACCTAAAGGTGAACCGATAAGTCTATTAATCTGTTTTGACAAAGGAATGCGTGATTGTCTTTTCATTTCTTCAGGCAGAATAGTCAAACACTCTAGCACCAACCTGTGGGATGATTTGATGGGAAAACTGAATATCTTTGGGTTTGCATTGTTGGTTGAACAAGCTATTTGAATAATTGTCTTGGATTCTGGGAAATAGATTCTTATGATTTTCAGATATTTTATACAAACAGTTACTAATTTTCAACAGTTTACTGGCTTATTCATAAGAAATTGCACTCATTTAAAATGTAACAAAGTCGTTTAAATGTGTGCGTTTGTGTGCGCACTGAAACATGTTTCCAAATCTTTCCCATAATTGACACTGTTCATTGGGAGGGGCATTGATCGATTGGACAATCTCTAAACCTCTGAACAACAAAACAGGACAATGCACTTGAAACATGGCATGTAATGAGAGTCTTCTTCCACAGCCGTCCCACTGGCTCGTCTTTAAGAGACTGTTTCCTTGGACAAACAGCTTAGTTCACTTCTGCCAGCAGTGGCAGATGTCTCCCAAATGGATGTTACGACTCTGCAGCAAATACAAATGACCCATGTCACTGGCCTAGAAATGTCAATGATTCCAATTTAACCAGCGATACAGCTGAGGGACGAGAGCATTATGATAGGTGCTTACACAAAGGCTGAATACAAACTCAATGCAGTGTCACAGAAGGCCACAACTTTACCATGCACAGTCAGTACAACCATACACTTGAGTTAATACAAATCATATTCAAAACTAGATTCACGCGTCGCAATGCGGACGATTCTGCATCGCTGCGGTGACAGACCATAATCGATTACTGCCCACTGATGTTGCTTGTTGATTTTCCACTTGTTTTTTGTTTCAGCGTTTTTTTTCTGCTGTCTGCTGTGTTAAGACTACTTCATTCAGGAAGCGTCTTGTTCAAGAGCAGATACAATAAAAAGGTGCATTCAAATACATGTGACTGCCTGAATTTGTGGCTGAAAACCATGTGTAGTAATATATATTTTAAGAAGGTGATGAGGCGTAATAGTGACATCGAATGGAATCGTTCACATGACAATCGTAATCGAGTTAAAACGTGACACCAGTGAAGATTGAAAAGATACCCCCCCCCCCCAATTTGAGACATCCCTACACTTAACTAAGGCTCAGACACTAAAAAAAATAAATAAACTTAAAACACCAAGAAAAAACTGTTTAAAATGTCTTTTAGCCTCTAGTCATGACCCTGCTGGACAGAGTCAGTCTATTCCAATCCACTGTTGCTAGGGGAAACTTCAGCACTTGTAATTTCTATGGCAACCCACTGTTCCCAACACTAGTGGATCCTGTGATTTTTTTGTAATGCATATATTACCGCGGTTGAGTCATGCCTCCTAATGCTCGGTTATTCACAGAGCAAATAAAGCAGTGCATAGTGGCCTGCGTTTTGTCGAGCTGTCATTTCAGTATGCCGGTCACAGCGGACTTTCACAAGCACGCTGGACTGATCAAGATGTCCAACTGCAGCGGTGTGACAAACAAATTCAACTTAAAAAAAAATATATTGATTAAAAAGCTCGCTGTGCAGGCATGCCACACTATGTTGAATCCCATTTATCAGTTCATGTCAGCTTTAGCAGGTCTGACAATTAACACTTTAAATGCAAAAGCAAATTGTTAGGCATCAGTGTGACTGCACATGTGCATAAACATTGTGGGTATGACCACTCCAAAACTATGTGATGAATGTTTGCCCTTTTACTGTGGCATCTACAGAAACAGTCCCGATAATAGAAAATAGGGGCAGTCGTCAGTTAAATGTCACTGCAGGGACAGATGGACACTTCCAGCTGGCAACTAAGACGCAACTGTCTTGGTCAGCCAGTCTTAATACACTGAAATAACTATTTGTAATCAACTGTCAGAATCCCATATAATTAGAGTGATGTAGTTATTACAACCAATGACATCTCAAACTAGACGTTCAACCTTCACCAGCTATGTTTCCATCCAGACATTGTTATCCAAATTAAGTGATACTGAATGGAAAATGCCTTATGGAAACAGTAAAATTCAATAGAATTTCATGAAAAGCAACTCAAAGGTAATACGTTCGTTCTCATCAGATTTTTATCTTGACCGATATACGGCTTCTGCGATAAACGGTGATGGAAATGTTATTTGCCGAATAAACAATGAATTGTGATTAAGTTTTAGGTCATTTTATGGTTGTAACCTGCCACAAAATGAAGAAAAAGTTGTAGTTAATTTCCGCCTAGTATTTCCTCTGTCTGCACACATGGTGGGTGTCAAAGACAAAGCGGATGAACGAGGAGACGAGGGACTTTCTGAATTATCAGGAACTTGAAGGAAATGGACGACAAAAGTTAAGACAAGCCGTGGGACGTCCTCTGGAGTAAATGGAAGGCGCTCAAACAGCGAGACATGTCTTAAAAAAAAAGACACTGTGTTGTCTCAGTGTTGCCGGAGGGAAAATAAAATGCAATGATCAAAGCAATGTGTTGTTATTGTTTTGTTATTGTAGCTTGATATGTTGCTATCAGCTGGCACATAAGCACTACTACAACTTAATATTGATCACATGTTGGTAGACAGCGCGATCCATTTTGTGAAGCAAAGCTTTGTTTGCAAATGTTTGCTTGAATGTTGTGCAATTCAGTGCAAAAATGAATGGAAACACATTAAAATATCTTTGATCGCAAAGCAGCATATGACAGCATTACGCACAGGTTCTTATTGGCTTTAAAGCCGTTGGATGGAAACACTTTCACCAGCTTTATTTAAATGACTTTTTTTTACAGAACTTCAGGTAATTTTAATGATTCTTCAGCTGCTTGTGGGTATAAACCCCCCCCCCCCAAAAAAAAAAAAAAAAAAAAGGGGACAAAGGCTGCAATTGTGTGTCAATTCACACGTCTCTAACCTCTTGCGCAGGCTCGTGGACTTTCAGTGGGATTTTCTTTGAAAATGGTGAGTTAGACGTATACATTACACATATTTTCAAACAGCGATGACTCAGGAGGCTGGGGAAATTATTAATTAACAGTGATTATAGTCAGGCCAAGCCCAATTCAAAATCCTTACATGGTCAGGCTCTTACTAATTTGGACAAACAAATACAGAAATAAGCCAATACGAGGAAGGAGTCACAAGACAAACCAAAGAGTTGTGGATCAGGTGGGTAGGATAGTGGCGGAGAGGAGAAAGTGTTCTTCAACTGAACTGTATTAAAACACGGTCTTATATCTTGTAACATTCTGTATAATTTTGGACTTTCCAAGAAGGAATTTAGCTGTTCAAAAGGCGTTCTGCTCCTTAAAATATGCTAATCTACTTGTTAAAGTACTTAGTTATTTTCTTCCAACACTTGTGATTTAGAGTTATAGTGTAGTAAACTAAGCTTGAATAATATAAACGATACCATTAACAACCATAGGCGTGCAAAGTAAGAAGTCTAGGACAAAGAATAATTGAACGCTCAAAATTCCAACCACTAAAAGTCTAAAGACCGCTTTTCTCTCCACTCAGACAACCAAGATGAGAATTTGTTTCCAGTCCAACATTTACTCTGAGTGCCTCCAAAAAGGGTGGTTAGGGGTCATCACAGACAGATGGGTCTATAATCTACTCGGACGGTTTACCACCTCCAGCCCTGATTACATGTAGTTTCTACAAACAGAAACTTAACACCTACGCAGTAACTTGCTTCTCTGAGGTAGGCTACTAATAAGCTATAAAAACCGCTACTTGTGCAAAACATTCGCTGCGCTGGAGAAGCCTTTGTGTTCACTTCCATATTAATCTTTGTATATGCTGCTTCATCTATCCCCTGTAAATTTGTGCTGAGGTCTGACAGTGTCACTTTCTTTTTAACAGGGGGGGGGGGGGGGGGGGGGGGGGGGGGGGGGGGGGGGGGGGGGGGGGGGGGGGTTAGTGCTCAGAGCTTTGACTACAGACGTTCCAGCTGGATCCAGGCGAAGCCAGCAATCACCCAGCCGTCCCGTACCCACTGCCAGCACGCCTCATCTTAACCAATTAGCGTCCAGGGTGATAGTCTCCATGCTGTTTTGATCAAACAGTGACGTGCTGCAGAGGCAGCAAAATGCAGCCGAGAAGCCCCTATTGAAAGAAAATGAGACGTTATTAATGCTTGATAGTGTTAATCAGCAGATCGACATGCATTCTCATTCAGCAATGCCACAGGAGCCCCACAGGGCTGCCTCAGCTGGAAGTAGGAAAACATTTGAGATGCACTAATGACTGTAAAGCTTGTATTCATCTATCCTGTGTATGTTCACTGCACAGTCGCTGAGGCAGCAACAGGGAAAAGAGATGGATACAATCATGGTGAAAGTCAGTCATACAGTACCAAAGCATCTTTTCATTTCGGTTCTCTGGGCTTTTTAGTTGGACAGAAAGCCCAATCAAAGAGAAAGAAGCCTGAATACACCCCTGCAACAGAGAAAACCCATTATACTTCTCAAATGTGCAACTCGATGCATCGATGTAACCATTTCACATTATAGAGAGACAATCAGGCAAGACGCTCCACTTGGATGTGAAATCCAATTTTTGTGGCTCCATCATCTCTGGTGGAGTTACAATAGCAGTGGAGCTCATCAATGGCTTCATCTTCTGCAGTGTTCTTGCCCTTTATGGATGGCAGAACACTTGCTTCAGCTAAAAGCAACAGAGGTAAACCTACTGTAAGGATAAGAGCGGCATGGATCAAAGATCTCCTACAGGTCCGGCACAAGGAACGGTCGCAGCTGTTCAATCCGAGCACGCAGCCAGCAAGACTGAACACCACGGACGCTTTGAAGTGGAGTTTGCAGAGAGGATTTCCTTTTGCTGTTATATGCAGCTCTGCTTTTGAGAACACTTTTCATGAACAATATGCAACACAAAAGTGTTCAAACACTGTTGTCACCTCTGACCGTGGTGGTGCTGGTTCTGTTAAGTCTGTAAATGTTTGCAGCTCTGTCCGTTCCTCACTCAGTGTGGATGATGGCTCTGGCATGGGGAGAAGACGACAAACGGCTGATGTTAAACACTTCTCCACAGCACACACACTAGCCGTACTTGGATATCCAGGGTGGAAAATTAGCACCAGCCAAAGGCCGGTACTTTTCACAGTGGTGGGTGACTTTGCCTTGTATACCAGCCACAGTGGAGGGGTTTTCAGCACTAGTCCGTGACATCGGTTTCAAAAAGTGTGGCAACATATCCCCGGTGTTAGGAGCCCCGCCGCGGAGTCAGCGGTGACAACTGTTTAGGGCTAAGTGTAGAAAAAGAAAAGGTACTTTTTGAACAAGTGGCGCATTGTGGCTTAGGGAAAACAAAGGAATGGCGGTATCCACAAAGTTAGTCCAATGAGGGGAGGAAGAAAAGTGTGATAGCATTCCACGTTAACACCATCACTCTCTCGCTCGAGACCACTGTGTCCAAACAGCGCTTTAGCAACAAAAGTAATGCCACAAAGCATTCTAAATAAAGCCTCTGTTGTAATGAGAGAAGATAATGGATCCTTTAAAATCTCCCTTCAAATAAAAAAATGTAATTAAAGCTGCACGCAGCATTGGACGGGTCCTCGCTAATCTACTCGCGTCGGGGTCACTGGCGGACGAAAGTCCTTGCAATCGTGCATTTGAGCGTCACTCAGACACTGAAAATCGTCACGAATGGAAAAAAAAGTTATTTTTTGAAATAACTTTCCATCTTTAAAGTGTTTAGATGACACAGACAAAATTTGAAATTGAAGAAATCTCTAAGAGATTGTTAAAGTGTGACATGTGGAAATGGCCAAAATCACACTCATTTTGAACATTTAATTCAAAATGGAGGACTCCCTGTTGGGTTTAGGGTATGGCTCCAATGGGGTTTTATGTCCGTCCTGCCTGCCTGTCCTACTGCAGGGTCTTTTTTATTTTTCATTTTGTAGGGGGCACTAGCAAGCCATTTTTGTGCACCTATTCCCAGAACCCTTAAAATATGTACATTTTCACCAGACTTGATGCAAAATTTGGTGAGTTTTTTTTATATTTCAAGCCCCTCAAAAAGGCAATTCATTTGACGGGAAAAAGAAAGAAAGAATAATCATTTCTTTAGTTCCAATAAAGCCTTCACTGCTTTTGGTGCTCGAGCCCTAATTTTAAAAGAATAAGCAGAAACGTGACAAATTAGCTGAAAGACAAACTTGCAGACAGTCACTAAGTGGGAATGCCTAGAGCCAGGGTGAGCATGAGTGACTTCTGGACTGATAAGCATGACTTAGCCACTAAAACCCAGAGCTGTGTATTTGAGTGTGTGTGTGTGTGTGTGTGTGTTTGAATGTGTGTCACTGGATCCAAACAGTAGCTCTGCTGTGTGGGTTTCTGACACCGAGCTGCTTTATTGCACTGCAGCACGGAGACAACACATACTGTACCAGAGGTTACTGCTTCCCTCTATGCTAGATTGGCATCATAACGAGAAACCATGCAGGCGGAATAATTATAGGCTGTCACATTGCTGGGATTCTCAAAAAAGAAAAGAGACTGCAATATGTGGTACAGTGCAAGAAAGAGATCCGGTGGTCTCTGTAAGAGAACTCCGGGCAGGTGAGTGTAATCATCACGTCGCTCCGACTGAGAGAGATGCGACCACTGCAACACTACAGACAAATTACATTCACTTTTAATTAGCTGGGAATTGAAGCACCTGTTGCAGACAGCATTACTGAGAAACTTGCGTTTAGACTGCTGAATAAAACAGTGTCTAGATAAATAATGCATGACTAGCTAGTTACAGCCAGTTAGCCCCCTGCCCCGTAAGCAAGGTTAATAAAACTCACTTTAAAACTCACTTCCCTGCTGCATAATGTGATGCCCCCTGTCAAACTATTCCCCATTATTCCACCGATAATGTCGACCGCACTTCTTCCCACCATTGTTAGCTTACCTTCAGCGTCTCTATGTCGAGAGTAGCCGACTGCTCCATGTTCCAGGCTCATTCGTCGCAGTCACATATTTCCACAAAGTTGAAACAAGCTAAGTGCACGAAGTTTAGCCACGCCGCGCAAGCGAGCTGCGCTCCCGTTCAGAAAGAAATACAGTTATCCAACGGGTTAAACAAGTCATGTTTTTATCTACATATTAACAGTAGGCCTGCTTTCAATATATTTGAAGCTGTATCATGGACAACGACTAGTGTTCAAACACGCTTCAGTCTAATTAAGACACGCAGGTTCAGGTGCTTTCGCCGGCGGCTCACTTTTCCTTCGATGACCCGATGAGACGATTCGCTCTCCTCCAAAACCCAACCACCATCAAGTCAGACGAAATGAGAATGATACTTCCGGTAATTAATTTCAAAATAAAGGTCACGAAGGTGAGCATACGCATGCATCTCTGATCGCCTGCATATTTTTTTTTCTTGAATGTTATCATTTTGTACACCCACAACCTTTTTGATTATTATCTTTTTACTTAATTTTTTTGTGTGCTCTGTAACCCCGGCCGTTTTATAATGTATTAAAATGCAAATAAAAATAAAATACAATTGTAAAACAAAGTAGCTTACAGCCTCTTAGTAACAACATGTAGACTACTCATGTGGAATGGTTCCGTCAGTGTTATATTAAGATGAAACTCTATTATTATTATTGATAGATTCATATGTAAGTGGCATTTTAACATGGTCCCCAATCAGTTAAAAATGTATCATTTGACATGAAGGAGTCCTGTAGGACTTTTTTTTATAATGTTCTGTGGGGTAGTTTAATCTTTAATGATGTATCATAATTTATATCATTATTTTTGCATAGCCTGTAGACCTATTAAACCTTAATGTTAACAGCTGTAAGATAAAGGAAGGCGAGTAACAGTACAACATTATATTCTATATAAGTGTAGTGGAGTGGAGTGTATGCTACTTTACACCAATAATGAGTAAATTATAAAAAAGGCTCAAGTTAAGTTCATACAAATACCATAAAACTGTAAACAGAATGAATAAATATGTTTAATACAAGACTATACCCAAAATGTCAACTTGAAAAGATCACATAAATGGTGGGCAAATGAGTGTTTTGTTATTAGCAAAGTACACATTTTATTATGAAAACAGGGTGTCGTTCAATTTCCGGTTTTATAATATCAAACTCTAGGTGACTTGACACTATTCAAATCCCATTTAAAGCAAGAGGGAATGCATTGAGTAAAAGAACTGTTTTAAACAGAATTACCGTAGTTAGAATAAGTTAATAAGACTCTTAATATCACATCAGAAAAAAAACTTTCTCCAACCTACTCTTAGAATTCTCCTCCCAATAACCATATACTAAACGGATTCATTATACTGCGCAACATCTTCCCATCCTTTTGTATGTGATGCACCCTGCAGGAGACATGGTGACCCTGCAACAGCAATAGAAAAAAATATACTAATAAACTAAATTAACTTAATACACAATACAAGAAAAAATATAAGATATAAAGGCCTACCTATAGAATATCTAAAGATTACACGATATAAAGGATATACTAAAACACACTATAAATATACTCCAACACTACAACATAGGAGAGCCTGCTTCTTTATTTTATTTAGTTTATATTCTTTTATTTAGAGATTGATTTACAAATATTCAGTCAACACAGCTCAATAACTAGGAGAACAGACTATACATTAGGCAAGAGTGCATATTTTTTTAAAGAAAGATGTCAAAAACATGAACTGATGTTATAGTATATTAGGCTATGAAAGGCTCTTCATGTTTTATTTAGATAATCGGGTTCATGTGTGCCAAGGAAATGGATTGCAGTGAAAAAACAATACGGATGGAAAAATGCAGTTTGAAGAGAAGACAGATATATATTTTGATCATGTTTGTAGTTTATGAAAATTATTAATGCCCTATATGCAATGTGAGATTATTCGTGGCGCATGAATGTAAGTATTTTTTTACTAATATAAATATAAAGCAGATAGTGGGGACAGGTTGTAGTTTTCTTTTCAACATATTAACATAGACAGTCATATTAACCATAGATTGATAATATTGATAACAAGCCTACTCTCACCTTCTATATGGATCATATAGAGTCATCCGTGTCAGATTTAGTCAGGAGGATAATTCTTCGTGGTAAATATCACATATATTCCCTGCAGTAGGAGAGGTTGTCAGCCTTCCTTTGTGTGGTGTAGAAATGATTTGAAACTGTGTTTTTCCTCTCTGAAAAGCTGAGACCCAGAAAACCTGCCAGACCGACGTGTAGAAACATATCTAGGAAACTACTGTTTGGATCAATCTCTCCTTTGTGGTGATTTGAATGCTCTAAATGGTAATTTGATCTTCTCTAGCCTTACTTACATTTTTTCAGTATCTCTACCCCCCCCCCTTGTTGATTTGTTCTTTGTTGTTTCTTGTGTTCAGGTAAGTTTTTCTCACAGACAACTGTTGTATTGTATATACGTATTCTATTCCACAACGAGGGTATTGTATGTTGTTGCCTTTCCAAATAATATAT
>NC_048425.1:12671140-12721135 GCF_013103735.1 Etheostoma cragini
CGATTCATCGTCGCGAGGATGTCCGACGCAAAGCAAACCGTGGCACAGAAAAGGTAGATCAATACATTTAAGCTGCGTTAACCCTTTATTATTTATTATTAGTCACCTTTAGCTGTTAGGAATTAAAAATCTCGTTTCGTATAATAATCCTGCAAAATCCCCGATGGCGACACCCTAATAAAGCCGATAGGTCGCGAATTGCATTTGCACTGAAACAGCTATGATCCATATAACTAACTGTTTCTCCTGCCTGGGCTGCAGCCTCCGGTTTCTTTAACATCTCGTCTTACGTGTGTGTTCTCGCAGTGCTAAGATTGCAGCTGGAGCAGTTGTGTGTGTGGAGAGTGAAATAAGAGGAGATGTGACCATCGGTGAGAATTTGCTTTAAACGTCCCAATGAGCGCCATTTTTCTAATTACTTATCCAGCTGCTGTATTCTCTAATAAGACAAGATTCTGTATATTTTCCTATTTTAATTGTTTTTTTTTTCCAGGTGCTAGAACAGTTGTCCACCCCAAAGCCCGGATCATAGCAGAGGCGGGGCCCATCATCATCGGGGAGGGGAATCTGATCGAGGAGCAGGCGCTGATCATTAACAGGTAAGCTACACTGATTGTTACCTCATCATTTCCTATTTCGTCAACACTGTTCAACCTCATCTCCTCTGTGTGTTCTGTCTGTAGTTATCCAGAGAATATCATGCCGGACACAGAGGGCGTGGAGCCCAAACCCATGACCATTGGGACCAATAATGTGTTTGAAGTGGGATGTGGTATCCTTTGTGTGCAAATACCAATGTGGACATCTGATTGCAGCAGAGCCAGCCTGACAAATTGGCAAATATTACCTCATGGCAGATATATCTGTTAGCCAATAAGCAGAAATGGAATCACTGAAACACATAATATGTGTTTAGGGTCATTTAGAAACAGAGTTGCAGATGTAGTTTGTCCACCAGAGAGCACTGACAAGTCTATTTCAGCTATATCTCGTGTTGTCCTCGGGTCAAATTGACCCATTTTCCTATATCAGTGTTCTTTTTAACAACCCAAAATAACACGACTGATTCCACGTAACGCTCTTTGGCATGTACAAATCTCTATTTTCATTTTTTTTTTAAATTTGGGGGTTCTTATTCAATTTTAGAGCATCTGAAGAAAAAAAATTGAAGTAAGTTTTGAAACAGTATTGAGTAAAAGTTGACATATTCCAGTCTGTGATTATCCACAAAGATACTTTCCTTTAGTTTTAGTCAAAATAATTCCTAATTTCTGCTTTTCTTACTCAAACAATGGGTATAATTTCTTATAAATGAGGTTTATTGACCATAAATGAACTGTAAAACTAAAGTTAATAAGTTAGTGTTATGTAGTGTTGGAAAAGTGTGATAAGTGTTAAAAAAAAAGAAAAAAATGGGAGAAAAAGTTAAAAACAGCGTTGATTTTGAAAATTTTGGTGGGAAGACAGCACAAGGGTTAAATATCGCACTCAGTATTCGTCCGAATTCTTCTTACATTTAATAATTGTAAGAGCCAATTAGTGCCCTTAGTATAAATAGGAACCAATCGTTGGTTCCTCAAGGGGAACCCGGAAGAACATTCAGTTTTTAACCACACACGGTGACGCACACGCCCGGACACACGAACAGCAACACCACATAACCGTACATAAAAGTTCTCATTTGTCTGGATTATTAACTTATATCCCATGGAAATAAATAGAACCAATGGTGTTAATTACAAATGTGACTTGGACTTTCATTGATCCAAAAAGGTAAAAAGTGCGTCAGTTACTCTCCCCGGGGAAAGGCCCCTCAGGGGCCCGAGTTTGGGCTTAGCCTCTACAATAATCCTCATAAGAATATATCATATTGGGTTTTTGTCAAGCTAGGAATATTCCGTGTTTTAAATTCATAAATTCAAATCCTTAATGATTCTGCTACAGTCTCCCAAGCCTTAAAAATTGGAGACAACAATGTGATTGAGTCCAAAGGTAAGTACTGCATTCACTGAGTATTCCTATTAGGAGTGTGCAATCTGGATACAATCTATTATGCTGTATGTCATTTTAAATCACAGTATTATCAATATATCATTAGTAGTAAAAGACTTTGTGGACAATCAAACCGTTAATTGATGAAATACCCAGGAATAGTTAACACAATGAAGGTAGGTCATCACATTGATGCAAAAAATGATATAGAAATACAATTTTTTTCTACAAAGCAGCTCTGCTTATTGATTTGTAACATTTTACACAATGGTGTAAATGACCCAGAGATAATAATATACAGTAGGTCCACAGGACAGACACCACAGGATGGCACACGTGATAGATATATATGTCTCAGAGTGAATAGAATCATAGAGCCCAACCCTAACTCCCATATCCCCTTAGTGTATTTTCCTACTAAAGTGCATCTTTCTGCCGATAACAACTCCCAGCTGATCTCGGGAGGAACGTGATCCTGACCAGCGGGTGCATCATCGGCGCATGCTGCCAGGTCAACACGTGCGAGGTCGTGCCAGAGAACACGGTGGTGTACGGGTCAAACTGCCTCCGCCGCGTGCAGAGCGAAAAGCCACAGGTCAGTCTCCATCGATGCCTGGTGATCGCCGGCGAGTCCCAAGGTTCCGTCGGCTTCTGTGCAGATGTGTGTAACTGGGGATGTTTTTTTTTGTTTTTGTTGTTTTTCTATCTTGCAGCCTCAGACTCTGCAGCTCGACTTCCTCATGAAGATTCTGCCCAACTACCACCACCTGAAGAAGACGGTCAAAGGCAACAGCACACCGGTGAGAAACTGAGATGGAGCTGGAGAGGGAGCACACCCGTTGACTCCATTCTCTCCACTCGCGCTTGTCTTTTCCTTTTCTACTCTAGTGTTTCAGCCTCGGCGTCTAGGAGGACACCTCCGGCACTGACAGTGACCCTCACACACTCTGCATTTCTTCCTGCATGTGAGACATGTCATCATCCTTCAACACGTCACCAGTTTACAATGTTACACTCTGTAATCTCTAACAGCACAGTGTAAAATTGCATTTCCCCATGTGGCATTAACATAGTATACATTAATGCATTATTATTATTATTACATAATTTCTGCTTTTGCACTTTTGCACTTAGATCTATGTTAAGACTATTTAGGATATGTTTCAAACCGGAATACGAAAACATGCTGTGCCATTTTTATGTTAATCAATGATACTGATATATATTTATAATTGTACCAGTAAAGATACAAACATATTGCAATAAAGATTCTAATAAAGATTGCTTGTTTTTTTTTTATGTGGCCTATATTTTATTTTCACCACAAGGAGGGACTATTGAGCAACTGTTGGTTCCCCCTCTTTGTTTCATCAGGGGATACAAACAAATCCAAATCAAATAGTGTTGATTAATAATACCGCTCAAATATATGTACTATATATGTACTATCATGTCTGTTGTGCTAAAATCAAGCTTATGGGGTACAAATAGTCACTGACTGTAAGCGGATGTGTTTTTTTAAAAGTGCATTTAGCAAAAATAATGCATAAAAAGAGAACTCTGGGTGTGGTAAACCGTATCTTGGATTTGGTGGTTGCCAGTCCTGTGCCCCCCCCCCCCCCCCCCCCCCCCCCCCCCACTAGGGGTTGCCAGTCCTGTTCCCCCCCACTAGGGGTTGCCATATCGGTGCCGCGGGGTACAGTGGGAATTCCAAACACAGCCTTGTTTATCGTCATTGACACAGGTGTAGTTGTAAGTTGGATTTCTACTGCAGCATGGGCCCAGATACTTCCTGGTGCACAAAAGCCCCCCCCCCCTTCCCTCTCCCTCCTCATGTCTGAGCCCCATGAGTGGCGCTCCCATCTGTGCCGCAGCCTTGTGGATTTAGGTGTGGAAAGATGTGTGTGGTGGAGAGCCAGTAGCGGATCTCTGCCTAACACACCTGGCATTAAAAAAAAAAAAAGAAGTTCAGTTGTTACATTTTACAGTTGTCTCCTTTATACGCTTGTGGCTGTAAAACAAGCTCAAGGCCACTGCTCCTGGTCTTATTGTGGTGCTCAGTGGGCAGGGCGCTGCCCACTACAGCAGCTCCCTGTAGGGGGCCCTCAGCTGGTGTTGCACACTGCCAATACTCATTTGAACATGTCACGGTGGAGTCCCACAAGGAATCCACGTCAACCAGGGGCTAATTATTTCAGCAGTGTAGTGCAGCCGGGGCAACGTCTAGGCTCCTTTCCGTTCTCACTTCTTCTGCACGACCATCCTTTTTATTTTGGGGTGTTGCCAAAGCGTCAGTTTACTTTAACATGACAAGGAAGACAGATGCTGGGCACAGTTGCACGGATGTGCAGAGTGACAAGGGCCTCATGGGGGGGGTCAAGTGTGGCCTTTTAATCTGCAGTGGGTTTTTAGAGAGGCAAAATGGCTCTGATGATAGCACCTCATGCTATGGAATTTGAGAGGAAGTTCAAATGTTCTATATTTGGATGCAGTTATTTATACCTCTCCCTTACTGTACTGTTGTGAAACTGAATTATCCGCCACCCACTCGCGTGTTTAAGGAGCGTGTATCGCAGCGGTATTTGCTTTTCTTTTCATGGGATTATCTCATGTCAATATTTGGCCTTTGCTACAATAAGGGGCATTCTCTGAAGAGTCAATAATATCTTATCATAAACAAAAAGAGAAGCATGAGATTTTAGTTTATAATACAGTACTTGACACTGAGCAGGTTGCTGTGACAATGGGTGTCAAACACAAGAAAACTTGTGTTTCTCCATTATACAGAAGGATATCAAACTATCAATATGTATTTAAAAAAGGGGGGATGGGGTGATAGCATCAGTTTGATACACTGTTATGGGTCTGTGTTTTCCATAGTTCAAGTCTGGGTGTAGTCCACCGCGGTAAGCCATGGTCAAACAGGCCACCAGTTGGTTTGAGAGGATAAAGGCTTTCTGACAGCTGGCCTTTGCCTCCAGGTCCACTCCACCTTTAAAAAGTGAAATGTGACCTATAGGCTGCAGGGATTTCTATTGCAATCCCACAGAAATAATTAATTCCATCACAACAGGGACCCCGAAACACTGGATGTCATGTCTTTTTAGCCATGGACGCGGCATGGCTCCGTGGATGGCAGGGTCGGTGGGGTGGGCCACCACTTTTGGTTCTAGATAGATAGATAAATAGATAGATAGATAGATATTTATTGATCCAATAAAATGGGAAATTACAGTGTTGCAGAAGCAAAATCAGTCACACAGCGCAGAATATAACTATAAATGAAATACTAGTATGCGTTATACATACATACACAATGTTTAGTACATGACATAATAACAGACTGTAACTGTTCGATGGATTGCCTTGAAAATTGATACATATATTCATATTCCCCAGAGAATGAACTCTAATCCCTGCCTTTTCCCCCAATGTCACCATGACGTTCACATTTGTGATTTTAAGCAGCGGTGGAAGAGGTATTCAGATGCTCTGCTTAAGTAAAAGAAGTAATGCCACAGTGTACTGCACAAAACTGTAAAGTACTCTTAAAGAACGGAAATATTAAGTAGAATGTAAATATTGAATTAAATGATGCCAAATACTTTTTTTATGGTGTAATGTATACATACATATGCAAGGCCGGCATGGATGCACACATATGTTCGCATGTGTATGTGTACATAGATTTAGATGCATAATGCACTACAGTATTTGTAGTAATATTTTTTTTCCTTGCAAAACATGTCATAAAAACTAATAACATACTGGTACTGACATAAAGTTTTGACCTCACAAAAACGTGACATGACGATAACAAGATGTCGTAAAAAGGGAAAGGTACAAATCCGAATAACATGATTTCAATTCAAAGTTCGCAAAGTTCTGCAGATTAAAGCAAAATGCAGAAAGCAAATTAACTATTATTTTGCGCACGCATGCACACACATACACACACACACACACACACACACGCACACACAAACACACACACACACACACACAAAAAACACACGTTCAATAAAGATTACAGGCAGTTGGAAAGAGCTCAGGGTTTTAGTTTAACCTTTTATTGTTTCCACTGCACAACAAAAGGGAATATACAACTTCACATACTTCCCTTTGACCTGCTTTAAGACATTTTAGACCCACTCAGCAGCATTCAAAGGAAACATAATAGTCCATTACATAGACCTGTGTCAACATTTGGGAATCCAAGCCGAGGAGACTTACTTCGCATGGTCTCTGCTCTCTACTGAACCCTTCCTCTGCCTGTCGAACCATGAACTTTTCTGGTACGGCTGACACTGACATGAGTCCATTAGTCAAACCAACATTTTTTCCACACACCTGCCTCATTTTTTTCACCATCTTGAAATATTAACCTTACCTTTTTCACTTTTTCCCCTTCTACTTATCAGGCTAACAAAGACACCCCTAACAAAAAGACACTTAAGTTTGTTAGGTGACACATTGTTGAGGGATTCTATCCTGTCAGAGGCTTGCATTTCTTCCAGTGGGTGGTTGGTGATTGACAGTAAGCTGATCGAAACATCATTTGTGCACCAACAGAAAGACACTCAACTTGGGCGTTATGTCTCAGTGATGAAACAAGGAAGATTTACTACTTAAACTAAGTAATGGCTTCTGTAGCTGTTATTTTAGCATGGCTAAACTTTGATTTATGGACCAAATACCTGCAAAACTAATGACATTCCAATCCGCCTTAGCTACACATTGTGTTGAAAAACTCCGATGGTAAACATTATACCTGCTAGGCATGAGTTTTGTGGCTGGCTGATCCGTGAAGGGAAACCCAATCGCGTTCTACACATGTGCAAGGACGGTTACGATTGACCTTGAATAGTTAGGGTCAGGATAGTCTTGCACTGCCAGACCCCCGCATTTCTTAAAACTACCCGCGATCGTCATGGGTGGCATCAGGCACGGCCCGGAGCCCCGGTCCTGCTGCAAAATAGCCTCAGGAAGAGACTTGGTGTACGTTCAAAAAACTCGGCGGCAACAGATCAATCCTGGAAGTGGAAGGTCGTGGATTTAGAGTAGGGTCGGGATAGCCCATTGATCAGGAAATAAACCAATCAGGTTTCTACTACATATTGTGTAGTGACAATATGAGCATTGTCATTCTAGGAGTGCAAGCATTTAGCTTCCAACCCCGTCCCGGAGTACAAAAGCTACTACTGTACTCTACTACTCCTACATACTGTAGGATTGTTATTCTTGTTAAAATGTAGAAAAATGTATTGCAACAAATGGCAACACTGTAGCCTGTACAGAACTATATTTGGAAAGGAAAGAGATCAACCTGGGAAATTAAAAAAAAAAAAAAAATACTGGTAATGTCATTTAAAAAGAGTTTTACGTCGCACAGAAGTTGAGTTAACAGAGCTTTGGTTGGGAAGACTAAAACAAAGCACCAAGCCTCTCCTGGCCAATTAAAGTGGGTCAATCTGACCACAAGCTGCTCATTGGTGATCTTAGAGGAAGATCAAGGGCCACTAGGAATGAGGGAGGAACATTGTGTATCAGTAACTCAAAGGAATGGAAGGGCCTGGCTCTAAGCCCAACGAGAGCCACTTACCCCGTATCACTCAAAAGGGTGAAGCGTGTTGCTCTGCCGAAGCCAGAGCTGCTGTCAGGTCCACGGCTGGGCCTGCTTGTTTTTACAGATGACCTCTAGATGGATTGCAACACTGTTCTCCCTCTGGTGTTTTTTTTTCTTCTTTTTGGGTTGTTGTGGAGGAAGTTAGTAACCATGAAAAGCAGTGATGAGGAGCTTGCTTTGATACTGACTTGCAGGAATGCAACGAGAGTGGAATGGGGAAGAGACGAGCCATCTATGAGTCATTGGACTGCCGACCGAGCAGGAACCGCTGGGGCACTCCCCCGGGGATCCACCACCGGTCAATACATCGGCATTGTGTCGTGATGGATTCTCGTTTTGATGCTCATATCAGGCTGGCCTTTCGGCTATGAGTCAGTGATCCAGAAGACGATACTGGATCATCTGATTTGTGTCTCCGTCCTGCCTTGTGTCAACAAAGGTCCTCACAGTATAGTTTAAATGTCCGTTACCTAAGCAACAAGAGATCTGTTAAAGCAATAGTTTCACATTTTGGGAAATATGTTTTCTTTTTTGCTGAGTGATAGATGAGACGATTGATAAGACTTTCACTTTCTGCCATTAAGATGATGCTAAATGTGGACCTCTAACCAGCAGTGAGTTAGCTAGGCCGCACACACAGACTGGAGAGAGCAGAAACAGCTAGCCGGACTCTGTCCAGTTACATTATATTTGATCTTAGGACCTGACATCCACAACAGCAGATATTGTGTTTGAATGGAGAGAATACCAACATAACACCGTCTTCTACACATCCGCACATCTCTTCTATGAAAGTGTTGCATTATGGGTTGTTTTATGGCTAAACATTGCTGGGCTAAGCTAGCGCTTGAAAGTCTGTTTACAGTTTATTAGAGTTGGTCAGCCCCAAAAGTGTTTTGGAAGAAATAAATTCCTAACGAGTGAGTTGAAATCTTCCGACATGAGAAGGAAACAAACACACGAGATACACAAATGCATTATTTATAATAATAACATATCCTTTATTAGTCCCACAAGGGGAAATTACGATTTACACTCTGTTGTTTTTACACAAAGGCCTGAATTACACACACATATGCTCAGTACCTATACATGCACTAATGGAGAGATTTCAGGGTGCGGGGGGGGCTGTCCATGGAAAGGCCCCCCAAGCAGTTGGGGGTTCGGTGCCTTGCTAAAAAGCCTAGGAGGTGAACTGACACCTCTCCAGCTACCAGTCCACCACCATACTTTGGTCCATACGGGGACTTGAACCAACTCCCTACTGACTGAGCAATTGCCACACCTTTAAATGAAGTTTTTCACATTTTACTTTTTCAAGAAAATAGCCTAAGGGATCAGGACTATCTTCACTTTAAACTGATTGAATATTGGACAACATTTCCCAGCAGGAACAGTCTTTTCCAAAAACAGCTGTTAAAAAAAGGTGAGGTCATCTTATACAACTGTATTGGCACAGCTATAATGTGTTAATTATTGAGCTTTTAGAGGTAATGATTTTTTTTTTTTTAACCTTTTTAGGAAAGCCACTTTTTCTTTCATGCTAAGCTAACCCAACCTGCTGCTGGCTGCAGCTTCTTAGCATCAAAATCTGAGCTAGAGATGATAATTCACGAGATTATTATACCATCTAGCAAAGCCCCTGTCAGCAGCCCCGGAGAGATGTCCCTGGAACCGTCTACAACAGACTGCTGCTGCAAGACTGTTCAGGTCAAGGTCCAGGTCCAGGTCCAGCAGGACAACTCCCAGCACTCCTATCTTGGGGGTGGCAGTAGCTGGGTCCGTAGGGGGTTGGGAACCGGCCGATCGCGAGTTCAAGTCCCAAAGTACGGAGTGTGGATTGGTAGATGGAGAGATGCCCCTCCACCTCCTGGGCACTGCCAGGTGAGCGAGGCACCCCCACCCCCCAACAGCTCAGGGCGCTGGCGGTGGATACCCTTCTCACTCTGACATCTCTCCATTAATGCATGAATAGATCCTGAACATGTGTGTGTATTTCAGGCCTGTGTGTAGTGACAAAGTCAGAGTGTACATTGTAATTTTTTATTGTTATTATTTCTATTGCTGTATTAGTCGTTTTTATTGTTATCTTGTTTTACGTTTTTTTGGTCTCAACAACGTTGTGACTTTGTTCTGTAAAAGATGGCTATATTTCAAAAAACAACCTTATTATTAATATATTAAGCGTACAGACATGACATTGGTAAGCTGTAGATCTTCTCATCTAACTCTGCAAAAAAGACGAAATAAAGAGGCGTGTCTCTAAAATCTATCCCTTCCTATTATGTGAAACAAACACACTTTCAAACTAAAATAACTTCCTTCCTTCCACTGTTGCATCTTCTTAAACTAGCTAGTCTCTTGGTAACACAACGATGTCTACATGGAAAGCTGGACCGTGTCAAAGCTTGCTGACGTGTTACCTAGGACACCGTAACCGGACTGTCTCCTATAGCTGCTCCCCCCCCCACCCCCACCCTCTGTGTGTGTGTTTTTTGTCATGAGGCCACCCTCCCTCCCTGAGCATCAGACCACACAGATCAGCCCTGAGACCTGTCAAACACAGCTGGGACATCTCCCCCCCCACCCCCCCTCTCTCCCAGACTCCTATCCTCCACTCCTCCTCCCTACCTCTCCTCCCCCTCCTTGCTCCCCAGACTCCAGCAGGAGGCTTTGATACAGGGGTGCTGAGCAGCAAGGGGATATATTTCCATTTTTATCTGCTTCTAAGACTCCAAGACCCTCCTCCCTGTCTCCTCAACCCCAACTGCATCTCACCAGCATACAAAGACTCTGCCATGTCCCTTCTTCATTTGGTGTGCTTCAGATGCAGTGTAATTGATATAGAAATGATCTGAGAGGGGAAAGAGCAGAAATGTCTACGACCGATTCGAGATGACTGCTTTTCCTTCTTTTGTTGCTTTTGAGGTGCAAGTTCAGCAAAAATGACTCCCTCTGTGTTCGGCACTGGCTGTCATAGATTTGAGCGTCTGTCCTGTGCAATAAATGTCATGCAGCATAAGTCTCCACTACTGAGCTACTGTCAGCTCTCCAACTTTTCATCGTGAAATACAAAGTGAAGCAGTTGCTCAAAATAAATGTTTTGAAATTAGGGAAGCATTCAAGGCTGCGTTGTCACCTGATCGCTGCTTTTAAGACAGTTCTTTCACCCCGCGCTGTAGACAATAATAGGTGTGCCAGTAAAGTTGGAGTGTTTGCTCAGCTCCACTGTTGTTGAGACATCACTTCCATAGCTCCAGGGTATGGCTGTTTCCCCACGTCAGGTCATAAATCAGCTAGTCTTGGGTGAGCTCACATGGATAAGTGCATCTTATCGTATACAAAATCTTGAGCAATGTAAGATGTTGTCTCCAGTAACCCTTCACATGCACAGCGTGCCATGCTCATTGTAAATCTAGACGGAAATAGGATGTATCAGAGAAATATTCCCCTCAAACCAGAAAAATCCTCAAGGGCGTTGAAATGATAAACAGCGAGCTGTGAAAACGTACATGTACGTCTTTCCAGATGATGAATTATGCTGAGGGATACATTTCAAGGAGCTGAGGCAGAGAAAGAAAGAGAGAATACTCCTGAGTGTGAAGAGCATAGTGAGACATCTTGTGATACCAGATTTATGACCGAAACAGATGGCATGTAACGCAGCTTGAAGGCTAAAAGTCAAACAGGCAACAGGTTAAGATATAGAACAGTCACTCTATGGAAGTTAAACTGAGCGGTGAAACACTTTCCAAACAAAGACGTGTCTTGGATTGCTCCCGGGAACGTACAGTGGTAAAATACACACATTTAAACAATGCAAACAAGGTTTCTAATCAGGTTTTATTGCTTCTAAAATTTGAGTAGTTTATCAGCCACATCATCACTAGACTAATAATGATGTGTAACCTCACAATATGTGTCAGGTACTGTATATTTCCTCTGTGCTTACCACGTATAAAAACAAGGATCCCAAGCTGTCCCCCATGCAGTCCCTCGGCAGCTAGATCCCAAACAGATCAAGAAAGATGTGCTACAACCTGTAGGCCCATCACAGCGAGAGTGTGCAAAGATCATGCATCAACACTGTTAGAAATACAAAATTGATTAAACATGACCATAAACTAAAAGCTGGTTCAGGCCCACCATGTTTTTTTTCCTGAGAATTTTGTGGATTTTTAGCAACCTGGGGGCAGTTTAAAATTGAACAACAACAAAAACTCCACATGGGGTAAGTGTGTTTAATTGCTTGATCCCAATATGTGTAGACTTAAGGCTATTTATCCTCAAACTAAATGTTTATTAGAAATACAACGTTGTGGCTAGGGACCGCATCAGTTGCCTATTGACCAGAAATAACAAAGTTAACTGTTTGCAGGAATCCACATTAAACTGTATTTAAATGTTAGAACTTTTAGGCCAACAAAATGAATACATAAAGGAATCATTATATGCTATGTCCGGGAGAATTGTATTCCTAACAGTGTCGTAAATATAAATAAATAAAATATTTCAGAATCAGAATCCGCTTTATTTGCCAGGTATGAGGACACATATGATTATTTTTTATTTGGAACATCCTTGCTCACAATGTTCTCACACATACAAAACAACCAAACAATATATACACTCTAATGTATAAATACTCTAAATAGAAACAACATACATGTAGAGGCAATAGTACAATGAGTGCAATGAAGAGTGCAAAGTATGCAGGAGGGAATTGTGATAGTTATCATTTTTTAAATGTGGAGCATATTTAAAAAAAAAAGAATCCAGATAATACTAGAGGTTTTTTTTTGTCTAGAGTTGACTTTTGCACCTTCAGGGTTGAAAGCACTTCATTGGAATTTTCTTTGGATAAAAGCGTCAGCTAAATGTAATGTAATGTAATGCAATGTAAGGTGTGGGACTCATGATTAAGGTATTCCTAAATTCCTGGCTACATCCCTGTGCTGACTTTACATATAGCCTATATTACATTATAAATAGGCTAGCATATGTATAATAATACATAATAATATAATAATAATTTTACTGACATGTTGCAGTGCCTAAAATAACATTCACCTGGTCTTAAAAGGCAATTGGTGATTGGCACTGAAATTCCACTGTAGCTCTTTCAACACTTGATAAAACTTGACGAAGCCCAGAGACGATGCATCCCACCGCTACCCCACCCTAAACCCCTCCCTCTCTCCCTCTCTCCCTCTCTCCCTCTCTCCCTCTCTCCCTCCGTCCCTCCCTCCCGCGGAGATGGGGAGAGAAGTTTGCCTGCGGCGCAGTCCACTGAACGTTTACCGTGTTTCATTTAGGGAACAGCAACAAGAGCCTCCGGAGAAGCTTTCCAGGGATTGTCGAGGACTATCTGACTGCACAGAAACACCACTCACAGTTGACTTTTTTTGTTGTTGTTGCTCTTTTGAAAAAGAAAAGAACAATATATATAGCTTTACTTATCATTGATGTCGCCGAAGTAGAGGGAAGATCGGGTCACTAGGGCAGCGGCCGCACGCGGACTGTTGTCTGTAGGTAGGAGGGTGCTTTAAAAAGAAAAAAAAAGAAAAGAAATCTAGGTCCCGGAGAAGAAGAAGAAGCGAGCGAAACAGAAGGGAAAAGAAGAAGAATAACAGTCCAAGAGAAGGTGATAGAAGAGTCCGACTCAGAATGAATAACAACAAGATAGAGAAAGAAAACGAGCAGAGTGAATTCACCAACCACGAAGAGGAGGTACGTATCCGCACGCGAAATGAAATTAAAACCGTGGGTAGCCTACCTGCGGTTTTAATTTCAATAGGTTGGTCCACCACCCTGACCCATGACGGCGTCTCAATAAAGCGATTCGTGCTAATGCTAATAGCGTGGTTTAAAACAACCTTCGCCTTCTTTGTCACCTATAGTATCACTATCATATCCATACGATGTTTCGGCTGTTTAAGGTGTAACATACTGTCTCGTGGAGCATCGTCTCTGCTGTAATAGAGTTTTTTTTGCCTTGTGAAAGTTAAAAGTGTCCTTGTTATATTATTGGACGTACTGCATGGTGCTCACCTAAAATGTAGCTATTCGGTTGTTCTAAAGGAAGGGAGTATCATTCGTTAATGTGCACCTGTCCTTCTTTAGATATAGACTATAGCATATTTTATTGCTCTTCCTTTTAATTTCTGAACCCTACGTCATACTGTAGCCATGCCTTTTTAACATTTTTTTTATTTAACCCTACTTAACCACAAAAAAGGTAACGAACCAGGCAGGGCTTGATCATTGATGGCCCCCTAATAGGTAGTTCTGAATGACTCTGGCCTATAATGATGAAAGTTACCCGACAACAGACTAAACGGGTTGCCAGTTCTGCCTTTACTGTACCATGAAGCCAGACTTCACAAGCACTGAAGAGCAGTAGGAAAGGGAATTCAAAGCCAGGGAGCGAATTAGTTTTCACTGAAGCTGAGGGAGCAATTGGAGTTCAAACAAAACTGCTGCTGCAACATGTACGCAATAGGTCTTTTTTGCAACCCAGACCCACTGCATCACAGCCGGGCAAGAGGAGCCTCTCGACCTACGCTGACTCAATTACATCTTAACACACCAGACTGATAATGTTTGGGGGAAAGGTGAAGTAATCCATGTAGTTTCTGGTTTATAAAAAAAAAAAAAATCCCCTCCCTTTTTCTCTAATATGCTGGATAATAACCAGTTTCTTCCTCCTTTTCTCCGTAATCATTGCGCAGTCTTGATCCATAATATGTCCTTCTCTGTAAATGAGTTTGTGATGGTGCTCTATGCATGTGTGTGTGTGTGGGGGGGATTCTTTGGCATGGAAGTATAGCTCTGTTCTGTTCAGACGAGAGACTTGTTATTTCAGAGCTCCATGCATCTGCAGCCAAGTGATGTAAGAAAGGTATATCGGATTATGTCAGATATATCTCTTGGAGCAATTCGATTAAGGCTCAGTGTAGTGTTCGTCATTTTGTAACCGAATAGCCAAACATTCCCAGTTTGATGTTATACCATATTTGGTCCACTGTTGAGGTTACTATGGATGCAGGGAGTTACTGTAGCACCACACCGGTGAGGTACAGAGTAGAAATCTGACTTCTTGGAAACCCGACGGAGAGTTTTGATTATTTCACCTTTTGACCTTAATACTGGAGAAGGCTTCCAGAGCCTGTAGATGTACTAGCACATGACTCTAGGGCGGCAACCAATGTTTATTGTCAACATTGATTAACATGAAAATCTGTAAAAGAAACTATAAGAAAACGATTGGATTTATTTTCAATTATCAGCTCATACATTGCTTGTTATAGCAGCTGACAGCTTTGTTTTAGAGCTGGAACGATTAGTAATCTGGTCGTCTGTTCATCATTTCATTGGTATTTTCTATCATTTGCAAGACCCACAATTAATCAAGCGATCTTGAAAAGAATAAGAAGGTAAATCAGCAATAATCATTAAAGATGAATTATTGGGTTGCTCTTGCTCTGCTTTATTTGATAATCCCACTAAAATAATGAGTAATTCTGTGATGTCCATGTGCAGAAGGACCAGACGAGAGACGTCTCTTGCGTTGTGTAAAAGGCAGACAGCGAGACAGTGAGAGTAATGGCTAGAGGAGTCTAATGGTTGTGTAAAGGGTTGGAAGCCGTCCAGACTCGCGGGGACTTAAATTCACTCGGGCAAATTAACGTAAGGTTAGACGGCAACACTTTATCTTGGTGTAATGATGTGTGTTGCATGCAGGGGAGCGGCAAGTTCTGGGGACACTGTACCAAACACACACTCACATTCAAACTCACACATACAAGCAGGTGTGGAAACGTGTACACACACAGACACACACAGACACATCCACCCTTTTGCAGCCAGGTGTTCATACTCCCACAAAAACACACAAAAAAGCCAAAGAATAATGTGACTAATTTCTGAGTTGCACTTTTAGCCCCGTGATTCATCAATATTAGAGTTTAGTCTTTCTGGTCACAGAAGTAGGGTTGAATATAAGTACAATAAAAACTGCTTCATGGATGATCAAGTGACTAATTTGACATTATTGTGTCTTTTAAGTCTTTTAACACGAGTCCCATCCCGATCTTATGCTCACAAACAGTCACAAAGTTCACAAAAGCACTAAATGTAAAATGCCAAACAGCTTTGTGCTTACCAACACTAAAGTAACCATAAACTATGAGCTTATGGGAGCCAAATTTTAACAACTGGCTGGTATGACTCTCACATGCTGAACAACATCCCCCATTGAACACAGTGTAGTCTGCGACTCAATGGATCACTGATTCGTTAAGTGCCGTAGCCGGCTTGGCTTCTCATGCCTGCTTCATTGCTCAACCTCACACGGCATCATCGCTGTAGATCAATGCTTCACGATGCTTAATGTTTATCTTCTGTGGACCAGTGCTCACCAAACATGGTTATGTTGCAGAAAAGGTATGCAGGTTTCAGCCCTGGCAGCATCTAATCTTGTGAGCTGGGTCGATAAGCTTTATTATCAGGTGTTCTGGATGCTTTCACATACTGGGGCACTCAACGGCCACTGGTGTAGTCGAGGTGACAAACCATCTCCTACGTGGTGAATGTCCAAAGATACGTTTCCCCCAGCTGTGGTTTCCAGGCCTTGTATGGACAAGAGACCTGCAGGTAGTTCAGAGTAGTCTGGATTTTCTAAAAAAGTCGGATGGTTTTAACAGAACAGTTGCATGTGTTTTTTTGCCAATGTTTTGTTCATTCTGTGAAAAAAAGTGAAGGGAGTTTATTTTTAATGACTGAGGTGACAAATGCCAGATGTGTTCTTGTTATCAGGGAGGTAACGTATTATGACAGAGCGCATGCAGTGAAAGAACCGGCCCAGTCCAGCTAAAATGAATCATATCCAGCCTTGATTTACTTGTTTTAGTGCCAAAATGATTAGTTGATTGATATAAAATTTACGTCTGTGATTATTAAAAGACAGTGATTTGATCATTTATAGCTTACTCTTTAAGCCATACCAAACATTTCCCAATTCCAACTTCTATTTTTGGACAAAGATTGATGGATGGATTAACTTCTATTTTCTAAATATCTTTTTTTACTCATGGATTAGTGGTTGGGGAACAAAGACGTCAAGCTTTGGGCAAATTATGATAAGCATTCTCCTGTATTTTATAGAACAAGTAATCAAGAACATAATTCCGAAAAATAATCAATAATGACACTCTTATGTGAAGAAGCTCTGGCTGTCTAAAACAAGTCTGGTCTTAGTCTTGACTCGGTCTCAAAGTCTCTGTCTACGTGGTCTCTACTACAACAGGTTCAACAACAGACATATCTGTAGTGAAAAATAATCCTTTTCATTTATTTCCGATTATTTTCAGGCCTATTTTGAGGTAATGTACAGGTTGTGAGTAAACGGAATGCTTCATAGCTAACAAAGTCACCTGACTCAGCTAAACCTTTAACCTCCTCGCTGTCAATGTTCCTCGAGCTAACTGGTGTTTATTTAGGACCTGCCCAGCCTCCTCAGCCTTGCACGTACACCGTTAAACCGCACCTGGTTTTTGACAAATGAGTGAACACAGAGTATTTAACCTTTTTACTGTTTCCTCCGCAGGATGAAACTATTGTTTACATAAAACCATACTCAGAAACAAAGCCGTCTTTCCTGGGTGTAACAGTCAAACAGAGCAGGGCTTTGAACCTCGAAGGCTGTCTGCTGATTCTAGTTCCTGGCTGACCATAAACATGTAAGTGGATCTTTACAAGCTCCCAAAGAGAAACAGAATATCACTCAAGCGGAGTTCAGCAAATGCGACGAATCTCCCTGGGGTGTAATTGAATTGTTCTTAGCCAGCTTTGGGTATCCACCGGGTCCTCTTCAAATAGCAGGTCATGTGGCAAGCGTGACCTTTTCTATGAGGAGTCGTAGGTGGGGAGCTGTGCTGCTGGAGAAGCACGGTGAGGCTGAGGGAGGCCTCTGTAGCACAGTGGTGTGGGCATGTGTGTGGTCCGTTCTAGTGCATGTATCTATGAAAAGGGCACGCAGATATATTAACGCTCTGTGACATGAAACGATATCAGGGGAGGGGCGGGGGGCTCAGAGGGTAAAGTGACCATGATAGGGCAACAGGGGAAACATACAAAGAAGTCACAGACATATATCGACAGTATAAGCAGAGATTTAATGTAGATTACGACTATAAAGTAAAATGACATAGGAAAAAGCAACATCAGATATACAATTCAATATATGGTAGAGTAGAAACAGGCACACACAAACGGTTAAACCCTGCTCCATCTACCCGTCTGATAGGTAGGAGTTTATTTATAAAAGCGCAGGGGGAATTGTCATCTTATATTAGCCGTTTGTCAGCTGTGCGACAAGAGGTATTTGAAAAGACAAGACGAGTACAACAAGGCTCGGCGTCAGGAACGGCTGCCAAAGGATCCTGCTAAACTGATGTGAGAAGAAAAGGAACAGATAAAAGGTTAAAGAATTGTACTGGATGTTTTAAATACATCTGCAGCTATATATAAACTATTATATCTGACCGAGAATCAGGAGTGATATTTTGATAATACTTAAAAGGCCTTAGTTGTCTACTTTGAGTCTGCCTTGTAATTAATGATACACTACAGGAAGGAGGTGTGAGCAAAGAGTGAGCTTGGGCCTGGACAGCGTCAGCCATCTTGTCCTGCTTTGTCATACTGTATTAATGTGCCTTTTTCTGTCACCTACACTTAATGTTGCTTACTCACAAGCTGTAATTGTCCACCTGACAGTGTAGGTCTCTTCTCTGAAGCCTTCTTTTATGCTCTGCACACTTTTTCAATCTCATTTCTTTTCCCTAAACCCAGCATTCAATTCAGTTTTTATTATAGTATCAAATCATAACATCAGTTATCTTGAGTCGCTTTACAGATAAAGTAGGTTTAGAACACACTCTAATATACAAAGACCCAAAAGTCCCAAGAGCAAGCATTTAGCGCGACAGTGGCGAGGAAGAACTCCCTTTTAGGAAGAAACCTCGGACAGACCCAGGCTCTTGGAAGGCCAGTTGGGGGTGTGATAAACAGTGTCAATAACAGTCACATTAAAAGATAATGGAACAATGACTATAAATAGTAGTTGTAGTAGTTCATGGCACAGCAGAGCACCGCAGGGTGACACAGGATGCAGCGGGGCACAGCAGAGCATAGCAGGGCGTAGCAGGACACAGCATGGCGCGGCAGGTCACCGCATACCAAGGCGTGCAGCAGGACCGCAGCGACAGCTGCGATCATGATATTGGTGCCACCCTAATCCAAGGCAGCATGCTGGGCGAAAAAAACAACAACCATAGGGACTCCGGGGAGTAAACTTCCCAGAGTCTGGTTAGTAACAAGTATTTCTGGCACAACTCCTCACTCCCTAACTATGAGCTTATATAGCGCTTTTCTCATCTTAACGACTACTCAAAGCGCTTTTACTTAGTACAGGAACCATTCACACACATTCATACACTGTGGCCGAAGCTGCCGTATAAGGTGCCATCTCCCCAAGGACCCTTCGACATTGGACTGCAGGCAATCGCTCTACCACTGAGCCACAGTTTGCTCTTAAACATGATGATGCTTTCTGCCCCCTGAACCCAGACTGGGACCTGGTTCCACAGTAGAGGAGCCTGGTAGCTGAAGGCTCTGGCTCCCATTCTACTTGTAGAGACTCGAGGAATGACAAGGAACTCTGCATTCTGGGAGTGTAGAGCTCTAGTGGGACTATATGGTACTATGAGCTCTTCAAGATATGATGGTGCTAGACCATTTAGAGCTTTGTAGCTCAGGAGAAGGATTTTAAATTCACTCCTGGATTTTAAAGGAAGCCAATGAAAGTGCCAATGCAAATAAGTCTTAAGGGACTTATTTGGACAACCTGATAGTATGGAGTTAAACTTGCCCAGGAAGTAACAAATGCATGGACTAGTTTTTAAGCATTGTTTTGTGACAGGATGTTCCTAATTTTGGCAATGTTGCGAAGGTGAAAAAAGGCTGTTCTTGAAGTTTGATTTAAGTGGGTGTTAAAGGATATATCCTGATCAAAAATAACTCTTAGATTTCTGACAGTAGTGCTGGACGCCAGGGCAGCTATATCTTTGGATGATGGGGTTTGGAGGTGTTTAAGGCCAAACATTAACCTTGGTTTTCTTTTGAGTTTAACATTAGAAAGTTGTAGGCCATCCATGATTTTATATCTTGCCTATCTTGCCTAGTGCCTAGTTGAAGTTTGGCTAACTGACTGGTGTCGTCTGGCTTGATGGATAACCAACCAACCATCCATCACCATCCACTCTCCCCTTTCTCTCCTGCTCCTTTTCTAAAACTTTTATCTTACTTTTCCTCTGTTTCCTTCCCTCCTTTACTTCCTTCCTTTCATCCACCACACCCTTTTTCTTCCCCTTCTTTATCTTGTTCTCTAGCCGTTTCCTCCCTCCCTCCCTCCCTCTACCCTGGTACTGTTTATAATTTGCCACTCTTCTTCTCCCCTTTCCTACCCCTCCCCTCTTTTTCATCCTTCTCTCTCTCTCTCTCTCTCTCTCTCGCCCAGTGTAGTCCAAGTACACAAACATCTTATCCTTTATCGCCCCATATGTTGAAAGCATGACCCTGAGATCTCTGAACAGAAGTGCCATTTATGGTCATGAGAAGAGCCCTAAAGACAGGAGCGAGCCAGGCAGAACGGTAGCACGGAGAACTTTAAAAGTTGGCGGATAGGCTTCGATGGCGGGAGGGGGTTGTATTTTAGTAGGTATTAAGAATTGACTGACATTTTACAGACAATAACTATAAGCAAAGTAATAGATGATGAAAATAATCATTAGTTGTTGCCCTAGATTGGCTACCCTCACTATGGAAAACCAGTCTAGTAATACAGCTGTTTTCCCTCAGATGAATTCAAATTATTAACCTTTAACCCTCCAAGGCCCCAGCATATCAAAAGTTAACAAACATTTGCTAACTGCAAATAGTTATAGTATTGAATTGAGCAATTTCATTTCATTTTTTATGAATGCCCTTTAAAAACCAAAAAAATGGCTTGGTGTCCCCAGGGTTAAAAAGAAACAACCCTAAAGAAGCGCTGATGCTGATAAACAAAACGGAACAGCTGGACCATCACATGAAGGGAACACATTAGGCTTACATTTCTTCATGGAGACGGAGTATCTACTGTTGTTTTTGTCTCCACTCGCACCGGACACTTTAACCCTCTGCCCACCCAACCTCAAAACCACAACAGTTCAAGGGCAGGCAGCAACAAAGGGAGTCCAGTAAAGGCAACCGTGGACGATTAGTTCAAGTTAAGGAGCGCTTTGGAATGTTAAGTCCATTCATGGCGACGCATCAGATGAGAGAGAGAGGAAGCCAACTGTAACCTAGTATGAAAAGACAGCCGAGGAGTCAAACTGATGTGTAGCTGACAATCTGTGGCTGAGGGGCTCCTCTCTTCCACACACGCCATCTAAGTGACACCTTAAGGCCTTCTCGCTGAGGTACAAAGTTGTTGATACGAAAAGAAAGAGAACATAAGTGTCATTAAGACATGAGTCCTCTTTTCCAGGTTAGGTTTTAAAACAAGGGATTTTTACAAGGGAAGAGAGGGGAATGAAAGAGCACGAAAAGGGAAACGCAAATGGGCGCTTACTTGCATTTCTTAGGTCATTTGTTTTAGAGGTCTTTTTAAAGGTTAACCTGTTTGAACATTTACAGGCCCCCACTGAGCTGTAATTGTTGGTCGAAAGCACTTGTGGGAGTAAGAGAGAAACAAAGGATCTCTCCTCTCAGAGTTCAGTCGTGACATTTGGAGTGTGCTCAACCTCACATTTGACCCCTGACCCACACAATAACTCACGGCTAACCTGTGACTTCTGACCCCAAATGTGAAACTTGACCCGTTGAACCCAGCCTATGAACAAGACAAACTGAGTCATCCATTCATGGTCGTTTGACACCTATCTGGCCTGCAGTCTCTCACTCGTCACGTTCTCTGACTCGGAAGATCAAGGGGAACACATCTTGGGGGGATCACGGAGAGCGACGTCCACACAGAGCAGAGACAACGCGCGTAGCAAAAAGGCTCTGACACGCCAACCCGATTATCGGCCGTCCGAAAGTCTGGCGAGGTCGGTGACTCGACTCTGTGAGGTCGGAGGAGCCGTCGGCATCCATTGAACTTACGCTCAAGTCGGCGTCACTTCGGTGTGTTCCGAGACACTTTTTTAAGGGACGGGAGCCGACTGATCAGTCCGACTGCCTTTTTTTGCATGTAGGGTTGGTGTGTCAGAGCTTTTAGAGTTCGGGAGTGTGACTGTTTTTAATACTGCAGCGCTCAACTGAAAACTCAACAATGCTACAAAAGGCTACTGTATCGTCTCTTCCAAAGCTTCAAGGTTAGAGCTTTGTCCTGCCACATCTGGCTCAAAGGACCTGTATCTATTAACTTGGCTGTCAAACACGCACTCACACACACAGGGAGGGGGAATGAAACACATAGTAATCATCTCACATCGCACCAAGGTCGTGTTCCTCATTTCAGCCAGAATGAACGGTCAAAAAAGCACTCAATTAAAGTCGGAGCAAAAATCTGAGAAAGTCACACAGTGCAGCTGAGTGTAATGAGGCATTTCAGGCAATAGGTGTAAGACATTTTCTAAGTCCACAACGCAAGCTGAATAGAAATGGCTGTGAATAAGTTTGGCTAGGCCATTTAATTAGACAAATACAAGCTTTTTTTAAACTGCTGACAAATTACATTCTATGGTGGGGAACATTTTAAGTGGTCTCAGTTTGGATTTTGTTAATTAAAGCCTTATGATGTTCATAGTGAAAATGTGGTTTGGTGGAGGGTCAGGGCCTAAGTAAGCTTTGCATTTTTATTGGTAAAGCGGAAAAAAAACCACAATTGGGCTAGATGCATCATCGTTTGTATTTTTGTTTATTATAACTTGTAGCTTTTATTTTTCTAGGTTTTGGCGACCGGTTAGTAGGGTTGGGCATCGAGAACCCATTCCTACTTGGAATTGTTTCAAAATCTACAATTCCAGTAGAATTGTTTCTTTATTGGAATCGTTTGGAGGATTTTGGTTTCAAATCCGGAACAATGTTTACCAATTTAAAATGCGCAGGTTTTGGTTTACGTAAGCAGCTAGGCGCTTTGTGTGTTGCAGCCATGGAGCGCAGTAAGCGGCGCACTAGTGTGGCTTTATTTTACATTGAAAAAGCCCGCTAAAACTGCAACCCACCATTGAATCAAAAATAAATCGTTCCTCTTATTTGTGAAATAAACCTGTAGACCATTTTCAACTCCACCCCTCAAAGAACTGGAAGCGATATTTGGTAAGAACCGGAATCGAAATGAAGAATTGAAATCAGAATCGATGGCCAAACCTACCGGTTAGCCAACCTTATTTGAAACAAAGGGAAGCAGTAAAATGAGTACGCAAATTGTTCGTTGTAAACATCCAGAACAACTTCCTGGTACAAATTTGACCTACTGTACTTGTTGATGAGGGTTTATTAAAGTTAAGTGGTTTGAAAAACTTGGCTAAACCATGTGAGTGTTTGGATTTCCTGCCCTGTTGGACTTTGTTTGAGCACTCTCCCTGTGCCACCAGGAGGTCAGAAACGATTGGTCGATTATTGGATTGGTTGATTGACACAATATTTAACTAGTTTGTTAATTGATTAATTATTCCAGTAATTTTCAAGCAACAATGTCAATCCTTCTCTGGTGCCAGCTTCTCCAGTCTGAATATTTGCTGCTTTACTGAGTCATATGCCATAGTAGACTAAATATTTTAGGGTTTTGGACAGATAAAACAAGGACCTTGATAACATCACCTGGGAAAGTTCCCATATCTTTAAGAAATTACTCATTAAGTACAATGGGAGACCCATTTACCAAATGTTCTTAAGAACAAATGTGTTCTTAAAACCCACTCACACAGTTTTTACGAAGATTCTGGCATTCACCAACGTTTTCTGATTTGGGATTTGTTCTTAGGTTCTACTACGATCTACGCACACTTAGGCACAATTAAGAGCTGACATGTTTCCGCAAATCAGGTAGTTATCTCGTTTTCGTCCGTTCTACTTTAACATTTAAAATTTCTTTTAATTTTGTTACTAATTATTTCCATTATTTTTCACATAATTATGTTTGTTTTAAGAAAGACACACTTCTACTCATTTGTAAAGCACTTTGCATTGCCGTTGTGTATGAACTGTGCTAGGCCTATTTCAATACACTCGCCTTCAATTAAACATCAATTAGGTTGAACGGGGGAACCCTGCCATCCAACAACAAGTGATTAATCACACTATTTATACGCCCAGAGTATCATCTATGCTTTGTTATTAAACTTCTCATTTAAAGAAAAATAAGTGATACATGTTGCTCTTAAGTCTGTATACATGGCATTGATCAAGAAAGAAAAACTCACATCATTACAAAAAAACACTGACTCTCCCATCACAGTACTTCTATACCGGTTCTGGGCTCCTAGGATCCAATAATCCCAAAAATAGGAAGTGGAAGTGATCACTATAAAAATGAAAATAGAATAAATAAAATATGTACACAACAGTAAGTAAAATGGACAATAACAGCTGTATCTTCTATATTGTTTAGCCTCCGATTTCTTCCACTTCATCGGTTCTGTGCCCTTCTCTGGACACCGCAGTGACTGCATGAGTAATCGCATTCCTAGCATCGGTTTTATTTGCTGCTTGGTATCCACCTGCTGACATTACTAAATATGCTGTCTTGTTTTTTTGTTAACTTCTTGCCGTAGTAGTTCAGTAGTCAGAATTACTGAAGTTTTTCTTTCTTTTGGAGTCGAGGCCTCCACCCTCTGTGCCACGTCTTTTCGGACATTTAAGTAAGCGTATCACGCATCACGCCCCGCCGTCTTATGCCCTTTTATGGGAATTAACGGGGCATTTACTTATGCTAAATAAGAGCAATGGGCATGAACATTCAATTTACGAAGACATTGAAATTCATCATTTTAAGAACTCACCTGCGAACAATTCTGCTGTTTAAGCCCACGTCATGAATCTGACGTAGGCTTTTCTTAGGGACTTTCTTAAGAACATATTTAAGAGGAAAATGCAGGAAGATATTGGTGAATAAGGCCCAATGTTATCACAACTAATAGAAACAAGATCTAAGTTATACTTTAAGATAATAATTAAGCTAATACTTTAGAGACCCCTCCCCCCTCCTTTTCCAGTCTTAGGGTGGAACGAGCAAACCTTTTAAGATACAATGATAGAGTATCAATAAGGTTATGACCCCATCTGGGGCTTGCGAAGTCAATGATCTCTGGTTAGAGGTGCATTGATCCCCTGGGACTTGCTGCAGAAGTGGCCTTAATAGGAGGTGATGTTTTTGGCCTGGGGCTCCACGCTCTGCTGTACTCCGCTAAGGCGTTGCCAGGGAACTGCACTAGTACGTCTGCTGTGAAGTACTCAGTTGGCTTCTGGTAGGTGAGGGTGCTGTTTCTGATGGAAGCCTGCCTTTGTGTTGTGGTGTGTGTGTGTGCACGCCATAAATGGTCAATGAATCAAAGGTCCATACATGGCCACTCAGCACTATGGAAAACTCAATAAAACAGCAGCTTTATCTTTGCCTTTTGACAAACCTGCAGCATCTGCTTAGCCCCTGGCTTGACCTCCACTCTAAGTAACTACATTATGAAACTTTGATAGTTCACTTTTCCTGGTGGCAGTGCTTTTACAAAGTGCTCGTTTGAGCTAGTCTCGAAGCCACATGAATTCAGACGGATCCTGTAATCAACAGCACATGTCTGCTGGAGAGAGCTGTTGACAGGTTTGTCTGTGAATCATCACGTATCCAGTGTGTGCCGTCAGCTCCACACCGGACACACGGCGAACCGATCATATATCACAACAGCTGACGTCAGGAAGTCTTAGGAATGAGGTTCGACCCAGCCAAGAATGTCCCATTGTTCTGAGTGTGTATTGTTGAGTGTGTTTGTCTTAGCTCGTGCAGCATATCCAGCTCTCAGGCGTCTGTTGGCCTCATGACCGAAGCCCAGAGTTAAATCAAAGATGGGATCTTACATATTTAACTGATCTAATGAGTGGGATCACAAGATTTTTCTTAAAATGGGTACAGTTTGAAGAAATTCTGCTGTGTACAGGATTATCATGTACTGTGATCTTATTTGAAAAAATTCAGATTTTATATGAATAGGTTTTCCAAGTTTTGACTCTGACATCATTTGATGGTCATATGCAGCTTTAACGACATGTTCACTGAAACCGAAAACCAGTCCATAATAGAAATAAAAACCTACAGTTTTTCGTTTCAGCACTACTTCTGTTTCTACTCTACTTTTTACCCACCCCACTATTAATTTTATCAGCATCAACCGCTGCCAGAAGCGGTCCTTGCTTGTGTCTGACAGATACCGTCTTGCTCTGACTCTTTGTGTCTCTGTGACCCCGTATAAGGAGCCCCTCCAAAAGGGTTTATTTAAACTGCCAGAGACAGAGCCCAGTGATGACCCTGCAGGGTTCAGCTCGACTCAGATAAGGTGAGATAAGAGCGAAGGTGAGAAAGTCGCCGAGGTGAGATATTTTGGCAGGACGGCCCGTTTGGCACTCGCCAACTATTGCTCCCCCAGTTGCTAAGCTCCTTTGTTTGTGTGTTGCTCTGCCTTTGGCATCAGTGGAGCGTATCAGGTTACATGTGGGAATGAGGTGTAGTGTTAGTTCAGCAGTTCCTTTGTCCCCCTGAGTGGTGAATCTACTATCTAATGAATGTGGGAGCTCCTCTATGTACTTGCATACCTACATTTTTATTCTAAATTCATCCCTAAATAGAATCTGAATGTTAAATAAATCATGTTAATTAAACATTCAAATATACTATGACATTATTGATGTGGGCGTGCATGGTGGAGTTGTTGCACACAGATTTGATGCACAAAGTCTATTGTTTGATTTTGATGTCTCAGTAACGCAGCGATTTTCTTGTACCAAGCCAATTTTAATTAGCCAAATTATACCAAGTATGAGGTGTAACTAGTGCCCGCTGATTTAATGGAATCATCCCAAAAAAAATGAATGCCTGCCCCAGGCATCTTGGTAACATGTTATTGGAAAAATGGAGGATTTTTAATGTTTCCATTTGTTTCGTAACGCTTAAGAAAGGTTGATTGCACACGCTGTGCTAATAGAAGATACATTTTGTTGTTTAGAGTTAGATATACCTGTGTTTACTCTCTCCCGTACGTTGCCATTACTAAGGACAGACACATCTACATCTACGTGTACCATCTAGAATTTTCCTGTTTTGTTTGCATCCAAAATGTAACCAGATCTGTATTTGTGAGCTGTGAAAGGACCTTTCAACACGTGTGTCTCATAGTGCTGCTATGTCTGTGTTTGCTAGATGTTGCCGTTGGTGCTAATGTGTCTGCACATATGTTCAAAGAACCACTGGTGTTCACACAAGCCTTTTTAGACATGGCAGCCAGGTTGTTGATCATATAATTTAAGGAGTGAGTGCTTCAGCCAGTTGACAGAGTCAAACGGTGTCAGTGTCTGGAAGTACCCACAGTATTGTAAGACTATTCTAAAGAATGTTTTACCACTTGCAATTTAAAATATCAAGTCTTCTAGGAATATATTGTCACTGTTTTTGTCTTATAACAGTAAGAGCCTTTTGTGCATTAGTGTCTACACTTTACCTTAACTGTCTAACAACCTTTCATAAACTATCAGTTTAATTCTTACAAATAACATTCTGTATTTAACACCTCTGCTGTGCTAATTTGACAGTTCTGTTTGACACGTGAGTGGCAGGCCTTAATGACATAGGTTCCTCAACTGCACTCTTTACATTTTGGGGAGCAGTGTTTTCCTAGTACATACTCCCCATAATTTCCTAAACATATTTCACAAACAACATTTCAGGTTTATCCCTTTTCTAAGCACATACAGGATGACAGATGAGTTCACCACCCCGGCTCAGCCACTATCAGCTGTATCACTTACTCACAGTCTACCTTTTTTTCCATCTTTCATGACTTCAGGACTGACTTTGAGGTTGTACATATGCAGCTTAAAATGTTGGCATTAGACCTTTGTTTTGAAAATAGTAGTAGGGAATTTGCACGGATAAAATGTAGGTGTTACCATTTTAAAATGTTCTTTTTGACAAAGCTAAACTTCAACTGCAGTCCACCCAACGCGATCGCCCCACATTCATTTTCTTCACTATCAATGCACATAATAACAATAACAACTTATTTAGCTTGAAAGCCCATTTTCAGTCTCATGTTACTCCCTGTGTGGCTTCCCACCATCTCTGACTCAGTACGGGCTGCAACAATTACATTTTCCTTTGCTAACATATACATTGTAATTCCCCAGCAATGCCAGCTCAAGTTGAAAAGTTCAAACGTAAAACAGAGGGTAGAGCTGCGAGGAAGGACTGCTATAAAACACAGCACACTGTAGATTACACAGGAGAATACAATACACTTACTGTAGAAGTGTGTGTGTGTGTGTGTGTGTGTGTGTGTGTGTGTGTGTGTGTGTGTGTGTGTGTGTGTGTGTGTGTGTGTGTGTGTGTGTGTGTGTGTGTGTGTGTGTGTGTGTGTGTGTGTGTGTGTGTGTGTGTGTGGTTGTGTGGTTGTGTGTGTGTGTGTGTGTGTGTGTGTGTGTGTGTGATAAAGACATCCCTATCAGACATCCCTATCAGTATCTGAAAAGTCTATCATTTAGTGAAAGAATTATTTAACTCATGTTCAGCATCCTTTTCCTCATTACCTCATCTTTTACTGCCAGGTATGCAAGGTAGCTATTTATAACTAGTGGAGGTTAATGAAAAATACATGATCTCTTTCTTGTCTTCCTCAGGTCCGAACTCTATTTGTCAGTGGGCTACCACTGGATATTAAGCCGCGGGAGCTCTATCTCCTGTTCAGACCATTTAAGGTATGTTTGTATGTTTTAAATGGACGGGCTGTGGCTATTCTTAGCAGCTTTTCTTTCCAGCAGTCAATGGGTACTCCATTAATGGTGATGAAATAAACGGCAATGGAAACTCTCCCGCGAGGTTGAAGTGTTGGTGTTCCTAAAGCCGAGGTTCAATCACTGGAAGTGTGTGTGTGTGTGGCTCACTGTCTGCAATACAAAAAAAAAGAAAGAGGCTATTTACCTCCCCTTAGAAACTTGACCAGTTCAGGTGACTGCATTTAGATGTTGCAAGCTCTTTGGACCATCGCCCCAGAATGATGCACTGTAATGGCTCAGCTGCAACACGTTTAAAGTGAATAATGGCACAATTGCTATGTTATATATATTATATATATATATATATCCCTCTCCTGGATAATGCTCATGGCATGTACTCTGAGTAAATGGTTTATATCATTAGCATTGAGGTCAGTAAATCTTGATTATAGACAATCGGTCCACATGATCTTCATAAGAGGTCTTTTACTCATGAAACAACACAGCATAACGTTTTTAATAAATGCAAATGTTACGCAATATGTTAGCAGAAATGGATATGTAGACACAGTCATTGTGGAGAGATACTTTTTCACATTTCTGACATCTTGGTTCTTTGTTTCAGGGCTATGAAGGCTCCTTGATAAAACTCACTTCTAAACAGGTATGCTATAGGCAGCACTGAGGGCTGTGTCTCTATACTAATACTATACTATTCTAAACTGATGAATGAAAACATCCGTCTTTCATCATGCTGTTGCTGCTCGCATTACTAAATTTTTCTTGCTCATCAACGCCTTCAACTTTTTGTCTCTTCTTTGTCCTATTTCTTCCCCCTCTCTGTGTTCACGGCATGTTGACTATGACGGATTAGCACCCTTTGTCAGGCAGAACTTGGAATCAGGGGGGAGAAAAGTTTATTGTGGGGGGGGGGATGGAGGAGGAAAAGGAAAAGAAGTGTTGCACCAACTTGCCTTTGGCAGTCGGATAGAATGCTTGTAGTCACAGACAGTCAACTCCGGTGGGATGTGCCGGGATGAGACGGGAAAAGAATTTTGAGGTGTCAAAGCGAGCGGTTTTGACGAGAGCAGCACTGACGGTGGAGTTTTGCCTCCAGGGGCACAGGACTGAAAATGAGCTCAGCTGGCACGTGTCCACATCCACATTTAAGCAATTTGGCTTTATGTCAGTGTGCTTATTACCACGTCACACTGTTTCCCATAAAGACATGACTTGCTCGTTAGGAGGGGTTAGGGTGATTTAGATTGAATGTGCTGAGTATAATACCTCTTAAACTAAGAACAAAAGAGTTTTTTGGTTTGTTTTTAAGGTTGGGAAATTGGCGTGGTTTGGGATGTTCCCAAAAAACACCTCATATTGCTGTTTTATTTGTTTTTTGCTGTAAAGCACTTTGTGACCCTTCTTGTCTGTGAAAGGTGCTATATAAACTTACTGACTTACTTCTTTTGTTTCTTTGTTAAAAGGCAATTAGCAGCTATTCAAACACTTCATATATAAATGCATTTAGGTCCAGGTTATCTCTGTTGTCAGAAAGGGTTGTTGTTATACTTAAAATGCATTATTATTATCCAAACATCATTTGGTCTAGTATAACGAGTACTTTTGCTAAAACATGACTCGAAGACTGACCTGACAGTCCTTGGAAATCTTTCTCACCTGGCTGCAGTTATGTACAGGTGACATCACTGGTTACAGGTGCAACAGAGAACACTTTTGACTGCACCCCGCATCACACATTTGGGTGGGCTGGACATTTTCTTCCAGAAAGGGCTGCAAAATACTACTTTTCAAACTAGTATTAAGAAACTCTTTTAATGATCATTGATGTATTGCCTAATCGCTACAGCTATGTTTGTGATACACACTGCTATACTGGCCTACATCTCACCTGCACGATCAGGTTTATAACGTAGAAAATGGGTTCTTTGCGGGTTTTGCTCTTATTGCTTTGCCTGTTTAATACAAAAGTCGGACACTCAGCAACTCTTTGTGCACTGAGGTCTCTCTTTGCACCCCCCTACCTTGCTTCATATTTTCATAATGACCTTCTTCCTCATGACAGCTGATGCTGGTGTTCATGTCTTGCAAAGCACTACACATTCCTCAGGCTGTCTTTGTTTTGAGTGACTCTCCCACCCCCCCTCCCCCCCCCGACTAATGGTAATGACAATGGCAGAAAAAATCAATCGTCCTTCCAGTCCGAGAACACACAGCCATCTCCATATATAGCAAGAGCCAGATCTCAGACCCTTTCTATTTATATTCCTGTTACATCCTCCTTCTGACGTCTTCACTTAGTCCTTCTTTCTTTTTTTCATCATTCTTTTCCCTTCTCCTCCTCTTTCTCTACTTGTTCATACTCCCATAACCCGAGACTGTTTTTCCTGATCCCACGCCACGCTGCGACCCCATGGGAGCAACATGTTGAGAGATTTTGTTTTCTCCCCACCGCCTCTCAACATCGCCATGCACACACAAATACACCGCAAAAATGTGTATCCTTTGTTGACAACTGCAACAGCAATTAGAAATCTGACAAGCAAACCTGAACCTTTACTATTGCTGCCACAGGCTCTAGAGTGATTTAACCAGAACACAAAACAAGCGCTGGTGAAATAGATATGTTGCATGGTTTTTGATTGACAGGCCTGTTCGAGGAGGTCTTAAAAACTATTTCTACCTCTCACTTTCTTCCATTTTTTTCTTACCTTTAACCTCTACGTTTTTTTTATCCTCAAGACCCTGCTGTCCCCCATTTATCTACTTTTTTCTCTCTATCTCTTCTCCTTTTTCATTATTCACCCCCCTCTCTTCTTCTCTCTCACTCACTCTTAACATGCACTTTCTTGGTCTGACATTGCCCATATCTGGGCATAGGGGATCTGAACGATGAACTCTCCTTGTACATTGTGAGTGTAAAGTCTCCTTCTCTCTCTCTCTCTCTCTCTCTCTCTCTCTCTCTCTCTCTCTCTCTCTCTCTTTCTGTCACTGCGGGTTTATAAACAGGACAAGAGAAAGAGGCAGGGGGTTGGGAATAATATTTAGAAGAAAAAAAAGAAATCCTACAAAAAAGAAAAACATGTCTATGTCACTCAGACAGAAATGCCGACTCAGTTTTCTGCCTTAAACCATGTTTCTTCCTTTTGTTCTGTCTTCTTGTCTCCCCAGCCAGTGGGCTTTGTCAGCTTTGACAGCCGATCAGAAGCAGAGGCTGCTAAGAATGCCTTGAACGTAAGTGTCATGCCCTCTTCATGCTCCTCAAGCACCAGCTCGGCGCTAGTATATCTTGTGATGACTTAGAAATGCATCTTTCTGCCATCTGTGTAAATGCATTTGATATCAAGAAAATCCAGCCAGTCCTGCATTTCCTATCCCATGCAAAAAGACAGAAAAAGGTAGCAAAGACATGCTGTGGCTGCTGTAAATACGTGTCTAAATATTTGGGTTTGAGTAAATGAAGCCTCTTTCTTAAAGCTTTGCCATGGATCCTGCAAGGTCAGGAGGAACATTAGCTCTTCTTCTACATATAAATAGCAGATATTGATCTAGGGTTTAATTTTAATCTCACTTATTTCAGAATGTAGCTCAGTAGAAAGCCTTGATGAGGCAGAATATGAAACAGAGCCCATCCTCACAGGGTTTTATTCAGCTCACTTGAAACAAAGTAGACAGTAATGAACACCAGTTCTCACCCAGCTTTATTTTCCCATTTTTTATTTTTTTTTAAAGGTGTCTAGATATACACCACCCCTTCTAAATAATGCTTCTTACGTTGTTATACCTTTGTCACAGAAAAAGATCAATTTCACCATCCTCCTAAACTTGGAACGTGACAATGTGAGTGGAGTCTGTCACTTTCAGATGTTGCCGTATTGGTGCACATCAAATGCAGAGCAGAGAGTGGAAGAAAGGATAGAAATTATTTTATTATGCGCCAACAATAGTCTGACTGTTTCCATAGAATCACTCAGTGGGACTGAAACATGAACAGTGCTCTTGTTTTTTGGGGGGAAAGCTGCGTTCCCCGGGGTCATATGGAGATAAGCCAGACTTTGCAAACATCTATCTGCATATTGAAATATGGGCAAGACAGAGAAAACCAAGGGAAGGAAGGGGATTTGTTTCCCGTCATAGGAGAGCAGAAATCTTTTAAAAGAACACTTGATTCTCGCAGCATCACAACAATTATAATCATCACCAAACAATGCATACAGAAGTGCAAAGAAAAAAACAAACATTTTAAGGTAGAGATTCGACACAGATGTGCTCAGGCCTCATTATATCCATGTAGCCTTATTATACCTCTGTAGCCTCAACTGGCAGAAGCTGCGAGCGCACTGAGCCAAGGCAATCCTAGTTAATTCCCTCCCCTTCATGAGAAGAGTCATCCCTCGCTTGTTTCAGCTCAACGTTGCCCGAGCCTGCAGGGACGAGCTGAGAAAACCATCCTTCTAGCTCTTCAGTTGCAGAGAACTTTGCTCTTGACTGCTTTTTGATCTCAAATTCTGTTTTTCTATACATCTTTACAGACAATCAAATTAAGTCAATTAGAGGGCGGTTATAGATGCTAGTGACATTGGGCCTTGTTGCCGCTTTTGCTTTTTTGGATGAAGAAGACCTTGGTTTAAGACCCATAACTATTTTTTCCCTCAGGCAAAAGTAATTGCGTAGAGAAAATGATTTGGACTATTATTAGAAATACAACCATTAGCTATTTTTCCACATGACACGCAAGTGTGTTTGAAGCATTTCCAGGTAAATAGAATAAGAAAAATATTTCATTTTGACACAAATACGTTTTAATAAATGACATGTTGATGTTTGAAAGTCTCTAAGTTTTGACATCAATGCAGATATAAATGTAATAAAAAATACATAAATATAAATTGATTTTGGGCGACGGTCCAACGTCAGGTAGGTTTACAATATAGGCGCTTTACAGCTACACAAAGTTGTTAATGTTATTGAAATAAACAGACAGCCCACTTACCCATTTTTCAGAGTTTGAATCTGTCTGCACTATGTCCCGAGATAGTCCTCGCTGTACGTCACCTAGCAGCAGCAGCAGCGCTGTGTCCAACACGTTTCTGGTGTGTAGGACAGCGAAAAATCCACGCAGCTGACATAACCGAAACGCCACACACACGCAACGCAGCCAGTGTGTAGCCGGCTGTTGTTATGAGCACTGGTACAGTATATCGGAAGACTTTTAGCATTGGCATCCCAAGAATTTGCCTGAATATTTGGCTCCCTGTAAGCAGTGATGCTTGCAATCAGTCATGGAGAATGGCAGATCTGATGTCATGATATTAAGTTACAGTTCAGTAGGGGCCATAGCTAGGACCTGGTGGCCTCTCCGACTGGTGTAAATGGCCGCGCTAAAATCAGCGCTTACCAGGTGTGTGTAATCAGGTTATGATTTCCAATTGTGGGTGTCACCCGTCATCACGTGCGTCCAACGAGAACACAATGAGGCCTTTACAACAGCAGGCTTCATAGGCTAAGCAACTGTAAATGCCCCCTAAACCTCTGCGATTTGGCAGTAAATTCAATCATGAAATGCCCAAAAATGAAAAGCATACAAAGTGACAACTCCAGATATCAGCCAGGTCCCACTTGACATCTATCAACACACAGCACGGCTGAGAATGAAGTGCATGCATGATAACTTTCTCCCCCATGATCTAAATGAGTCTGCTTCATCACTACTTTGAGGGACAAGGCAGCAACTCTATCAGTTCCCTCATTTATAACTTCACCGATTCCAAAGCAAAATAATTCATTTTATTATAAAATAAATTTTATCATTTTATCATATAATTCATTTTATGATATAATTATAATATAATTTGCTTGGTTGTTTGAGGCACACTTGCTCAAGCAAAGTATTACTGTCTCTAATGTGTAACCTCATTACGAGCCATAGTCAACAGCGACACCCCCCAAGGTGTTGCCTTTGAGCAACTTTCCAGGAAAACGATATCTAAGAACTCTGTAAACAACTTGTCTGTGTTCATCATATGTTGACTAGGATCAATACGTGGTTTGCAAAAAATACTCCTTGAAGGAAATGGGTTAATTATCAAATTTGATCAGAGCATAAAACAATTGGATCATGCAGAAATCTTCAAATATATGAACTGGTGTACTCAGTGTTTTACATTGATTACATTTAAATCGTGGATATCTGCAAATTACATAATAGAATTATACGATGACACACATCTTTAAAACAGAATACATATACAGTATACACATAAAACAAAAAACAATGCAATGCTGATCAAGTCCTGACAATATTTAAGCTTCTTGGTTAATTAGTCCAACAGTTCTGTTGTAAGAGCATGAAGAAAAAGCTTGCTAAGACACAACATATTTGCTGACACGTCCTTCCGTTTGATCTCAGGGGGTTCGGTTTGATCCAGAGATCCCCCAGACCCTTCGGCTGGAGTTCGCGAAGGCCAACACCAAGATGGCCAAGAACAAGCTGGTTGGCACCCCCAACCCCCTTCCCTCCCAGCAGAGCCCCGGGCCACAGTTCATCAGCAGAGACCCATGTGAGTACTTAGCCCATTTGTCCTCTTACTTTCTGTCTGTGTTGCTGCTGCTTCCTTTGGCTGTTAGTTGTTCTTATCTGAGGTAACTGGACAGCTGTTTCCCTTTTTAAGGATTATTTGTCATCAGTAAAGGAGATGTGCTAAAACTCAGCTGTGACTATACATGGTAAATAGAGATTCACTTGGCTGCTAATCACTGAAAAGTAGATTTTCTCTTTTAACGGTGTGTTTGGGCTTTTTGAAACATTGATTTCATGTGGAAACGGGTTCATTGCATTTCACTTAGTAATCTGTAACCAACAGTTGCTCCTCCCCAACTCTTCAAGTAAAATCTTTCATTGAAATTCCGTAGCAATATTGCGCAACTTTTGCAGAGTTTTCCACCTAAATGACACATGCCCCCCTGCTGGTTTAATGATTCAGAAACCGGTCATGTTCACTGTTAGCCAATTATTTGGACTCAAGGCCTTTTGAGTATCAGGCGTGTATGAAATTTGCTAATGCAGCTCTGTACCTTTCTTCCATTTAGTCAAATATTTGTCTAAGGGGCTTAAGGATTCTGATAGTTGAACATGTGCCAGCTGGGCTTTTACATTCTTCCTAAATGACCAAACTGCTCTTATCTTGGATCTTTTTTTCGCCAGAGAGAGGGTGTGTACTCGGGGGGGGAGAAAATGGAAGGAAACGATTAATGAAACCATGACGTAATCACTAGGAGTGAAATTGCTGTCATTTCCTGATAAGAGATGTTTAAATAAGCCAGTTTTCTGATCGTGCTGTGATTAACACTTAGCAGGAGACACAGAGAGCACAGGGAAAATGCTCTTTAGCATCGTACGCCTATCTGATGGTTCTCCAATGAGCTGCCGTTTCTGATTCTGCATTTTAAATGAACACACACTCTGTACCACTCTCCCCTGTCACCTATCTTTTCACTCAGTCACTATGCTCGTTTTTTTTCACCATCACTTTATACTCTACTCAATAAGTAATTCTGCGATGGTTTCCTCTCATTTTATTCTGAATTCAGTCAGCTTTTCTGATATAAGTAGTACGCCTGTTAAGATTTCCATTTTCTCACGGGACATGTGCAGTTCACAAAAAAAAGAAAAGAAACAGATATACCTCTCGTAACACAAATGTAGGCTTTTCATTTGTAAGTGACAACTGGCAGAGGCGTAGCTAAATAGCTAATTAATCTAACGTTAGTTTCATAAGTTGGTTAAAAACTTCATCTTCGGCTGACTAAGTAGTGCATAAAAGACATTTTAAAAGTGGAAGTAGGATAAAAAAGGTCCTAAATATGCACTTGATGCAACATTTTAGTTTAATGCAAGATAGTGTGCTAAGTACTGAGGCTGAAGTTACATGTCTTAGGCAAAAAGGTCTTCCATCAATTTATGTACCATTTAGAAGACTTGTAGTTTGAGAATAACTTCAGAAACCGTGTTATTCTATGGCAGTGTAGAGCTTGATAGCCATAGTATTTTAAGTATGATCATGATACAATGTAAGCTCAGGCTGTTTAGTTGTGTTTTCACTTAAAGCTACAAGAGAAAAGGCTTTCAGCACGAGGAATAGCCAGTGTGTTTGTGGACGGCCATGCTAACGACGGTAGCTTAGTTTTGAGCCGATAAAAACAGTTTAATCAGTTTCACACACTTCTGCTTTTGTGTTTTTGGTTTTGGAAATGTAAAAAAAACAAACACACACCATCCTCCAAACTCAATAATCTGCCGAGTGCTATCGCTGTCCCTACAGCCCAATGCCCACTGCTTTGGCATGTTGAGAAATCCGAAGCTTGACAGGCCTGCCATGCCTAGTTACGGTTGCTAAGCAATGATTGGACATCGCTGTGTAAGGGTTTTGCGAACGGTCCGTTGGTTTAAAACAAATGAAACGCCAGGAAGCTACTTCAGATATTCACCTGCAGTGCACCTCCATGACCACCTCCCCCCGCCGCTCCCTCCACCCTGTCTCTGTAGCCACCCACCCCTCCACTGGCCACTCTCCTCACTCCACTCCTCCTTTTCTTCTTTCCACAGATGAGCTCACAATGCCCGCTCTATATCCCAGCAGCCCAGACGTGTGGGCATCATACCCGCTGTACCCGGCGGAGCTGTCGCCGGCCCTTCCACCCGCTTTCACCTACCCCTCCTCGCTCCACGCTCAGGTAACCTGCAAACCTACCCCCTCCTCCCCCACCGTTACCACCGTTACCACCTAGACCACTGGCCTTCGCCTCTTCCTGAGCCCACCGCACAAAATCCTGCTGCCGTCAGCCCTCAAATCCCTTTCTGCTCCATCCCACAGGCGCACACACGACACAGTCTGAGCACACACACCACACTGTCATCTGCTGATTTACTGATCTTCTGATTGCCTCTCCGTCTCTACTGCTACTGCTCCGAGTTAAACATGTCTTGTTTTGAAGTCAATGGGGTAGTTTGGATTTGGGAGAATTATGCCTCTTTTTTGTCAGGCAAACTCATGTAGTCGGGCCTGTGTAATATGCTATAACAATCCCATTATAGCTTAAAATTGCCATTTCTGAAATAATGATAGTCATGATAGCAATGTTCATCTGATATGAATGTGCTCCATCACAGTAGGAAGTGGATGCGCGATTTAATATATTGAATTTGTTTATTGATAGTGAAATAATTGACTTTATAAATATTTAATTTACAGGGTGTAGCCCATTTTTGCAGACATGTAATGCTATTTTACCCTTCTCTCGAGATGAACTGCTATCTGATCCCATTAACTTCCAGGAATCGAACTAAACTAAACTAATAATCACTGCTCACTAAGAAAGGCATCCATGGGTGTGACTGACTTTTAAGTGCTCTGAGTAGGAACAATAGAGCTATCCCAATAATTCAAAATGGCACATGTTTCTACAGTAGAAGTTGAATGACCAATTAATGCTGATTGCAGCCAGTCACTAGCTCTCTGACTCTCACTTTGACCATGTCACTTTATTTATCCCAATTAGAGGCATCATCCGTACAACTGAAAGCTTCAGTGGTTTGCATCATCATTTGACCATCACCTACTTCATTATTAAATCCCTCCTTTTCAACCAACCATGATCCCGTTTATTGAGGCCTTCTAATCTGCACAGCTCCACTGTGAGTTCACATAAGAGTTCATTATTGATCTCTTGAAATTCTTCTCATGAAGCCTGTTTGTTGCTGGCTGACGCTAATATGATCTCAGTATTAGACGTGCTGTTTCTGAATTCTCATTTGTTGATTGGTTTTTAAATCTTGCAATGATTTCTCCGTGCATACGTATTACCATGTCCGGGTTATTTCATGTCCTTTTTTTAATCTCTTCTAGAAAGTCTATAGATTATATTACCATACATAATACAGATACCAAGGTTATTTAAGTATGAAGGCCCCTAGTTAAGGTACTAAAGCTAAAATTCAGATGATGTCAGAATTTAAGATGAGTGCCAGCTGAATCTGCCGAGCTGGCACTTTTTTCACATGTGAGCACACACTGACACAAAGCGAATCTGGCTTTGAGATTTCATTAGGGGGTTATGGGTAATGTTAGCATCTCACAACCCCTTTCTGACCTTGAAAAGTTGCTGATGTGAGAGATAAAAATATGTATATGAACCTGTCTTATGACGCACACAAAAGACTACATGATCAAATCTGTTTTATGTTGACGTTAGTTCAGCTTTCTGGCTCCCTGGTTGATCAGCTGCTGTCATCTTTTAGAGTACACTTCTCTTATGTGATTGCTAAATGTTAGCAACTGGCTAGTAGCAAAGCAATAGATCCAGTAAGTCCTCCAGTTGTTACTGTCTTGCTGTGACACATTTTACATGCTAATATCAAAGATTAACTAAATAGGAAAGAATAACTAAAAAGCTTTTAAGGACGTTTTTGGCAAATATGCTTATTCGCTTTTTTTCCGGGAGTTACATAACAACATTGATACCTCTCTCATGTTTTTATAGTACATATGCAGCCACAGTCAGCAGCTAAGGCTTCATTCGGACGAGATCAGTCTCCCCGGCGATTCAACGCAGGGTTGTGCGACGATAGGGGTATCACTTAAATGGCCCGTTTGTGTGACGTCCTGTTGTGTTCTTTAACCCCCCCCCACCCCCATTCCCCCCCGTCAGATCGTTTATAGATCTCAACATTTCCGACCGCACTTGAAGGCAGCGTCATTTCACGGAGAAAGAGCGAAAAGAGACGGCGCGACTGTGCCTTGTGCTGCAGCTTGTTACAGGAAACAGTCAGCTGTTACACAAACTCCTGGGCAGTTAAGTGCTTGTGTTTCGTTTTATATACCCTCATAGTGTTTTAAAACTTTTTTTGTGGCAGCAATAGAGGCAGTGATGTTTACTGTACAGGACTCGGCCTCAAAACGCACTGCCATTTCTGATCGCCTCCATGATTGGTCTCCACAGCGCAACATCGTTTTTTTTGTTTTTTCGTCTCCTCGCTGCGACCGCCACTGCCAAAATGTGTGAATGTGTCACCCGGCCTAAAGATTGAAAGGGGGGGTGGGAATCAGGTAGCCTTCCTTGAGTCCTGTTGCTGAGGTTGGCGGGCAACCAGCAGAGACTCCGGAATGTCACTGCACACGGCCAAGAAAGCAAATAAGCGTATTTCTCAAAATTTGAAACTTGTCCTTTAAAAATCTTTATTCTTTGAGGTTACATGATTTTATTACAGCAAAAGTACTCAATAAATTGAATATTACAGTACAGTTTGTATGAAAACATGTACGAATTGTATATAAACAAATATCTGTATGCATATGTTTGTGCGTGTGTGTTAATGTATGTGTGATTACGTGTGTTTAGATTCGCTGGCTCCCGCCTGCAGATGGAACTCCTCAGGGATGGAAGTCCAGGCAGTTCTGCTGAAGTATGTGTGAGTAACAACACACACGCAAAAACACACATGGATGTGGGTATACATGGGTGTACATTGTGTCTTGCTGTGAAAAAACATGAGTAAATGTTATGACACTTGGTCTAAACAGGCGCTGAGATATTTCTAATCATATGCCGGGAATATCACAGGGTGTTACTACATGCACGTGGTGTGTTCAAATAAGCAACCCTTTTTTCTTGCCCTCAAACCTCACATGGAAAACCCCCATTCAGCTAGCTGCCAAACTGACCAACTAATTAGTCCTATTCCTGCCAGTTGACAACATATGAGTTTTTTAGAAGTAAGTGTGGAAGTGTAAAGCCCAGTGGGTCAATGGAGCCACAGCCAGGCCTCGCACATCATCACATACGACTTAAAAGATGCCATTTTGAAAGGGGACGCCATCCTTTTCCCGACGTAGGTCACATGGTACAGAGCGTTGACTTTTCCGATTGATGTGGTGCTTGATCTCAGGCATCAAAGGCAGCAAGTCAAACAAAATATACAGCAAGCTCTGATGCCGACGTTTTAATAAAGCGGACGGAGTGGAGCTAAGCAAATATGACTAAAATTATAATATCAGCTGCTTTGGTAGGTAATGTTATAACCAGTGGTGAAAGCCATTCAGTACATTCACTCAAGCTCTGTGCTTGAGCACAGATTTGAGCTACATGTACTTTACTTTCGTATTTCTATTTTATACTCAACTAAAACTCACAATTCAGAGGTACTTTTTATATTCATTTATGTGTGCAACAAATTTCCCTAACGGGACACTAAAGTATATCGTATGGTACTGGTAGCTGTAGTTCGTGGACACATTTTGGTGCTACGTCTACATACACAACAATGACATACTTTAACCTTATGATGTTGCGATGAATGTGGCCGCAGACACAGGGCAACATTAGCATTCATTCGGAGTCGTGCTGCTGATAGCTAGCTAGTTGCTAACTCTATTAACCATTTGGTGCCTGGCAGGTAGCACGCAGTCAGATCACCAGAATGTTTTTTTTGCCTCAAACAGCTGCTTGCTATGTCTAGAAAGCGTTAATGGAGGCAGTTAGCGTGAAACAAAAACAGTAAATTTGCAGGCTGTTGAACCAAAGCAAAGAGCTGGAAGATGCTAACATGTTCTGCAGAGCTGAGGGGTGATGATTCTCTCTGGGTTCATCAGGACCAGCGATCCTTCCTTTTCACATTATAATGTAATGGAATTAGTTCAGCTTTATTAAGAGGATCTGAGTACTTCTTCTACTGCTTATAATTAACTGATTAAATATGATTCTCTTCAGTTTCAGAACAATTCATTCATTGTATATTAAGATTGTTCATGCTGAGCATGTTTTTTGGAGAATCAGATATTATTGGTTCCACAGATCTGCCTACTGCTGGAAGGACACTTGATGTGTATTTCACTTGTATGTGAAGGAAAGTGTATTACTGTGCACACGCTCTCACATAGCCATAAAAAACACTGAATATGGTCGTATAATCATGTTGTGTACTGTACAGCAGATATTAGGGCATGTTGCCGTTTTGTCAAGCCTTGGCAGTATGAAATATATTTTTTAATTTAAAAAAGATTTTTTGGCATTTTCACATTATGAAAAAGTACGCAGTGGAGAATAATAAATACAGAAAGAGACGGAGGATGTGATGCTCCAAAAGGTCGTAAATGTGGAACATGCACCATGAACTGCTGAGGTATCTGGGTACTGCCTGAAGGGCCGTTTTTATTAAAAAAAAAAAAAGGATTAGCATGGGGCTAAAATAAAATGGGGCATTATTTAAAAATAAATTGCAGATGAATTAATAATAGGGGCGCTGCAGACAGTACACAGAGCAGTTGGATTCTAATAAGTGCTGAGATAAGTACATGAGACAACTGTAACCATGCATGAGCTGCACAGGCCTCGCTCTCCGGTTCAGACCAACTAAACGCTGTTGTGCTTGTAGAAAAACAAAACCACAAAGCACAACAAATCCCCTGCTAGCCTGTGTATCTGTGTAGACTGACTGTGTCCGTGTGTGTGTGTGTGTGTGTGTGTGTGTGTGTGTGTGTTTGCACTCGGCGCCAGTCACACTGTCACCAGTAACCTCCCTCCAACGCATCGGGACAGGAAGAAACATGTTCTCCCGACCCCTTAGGGAGTGAGTGGGGAGAAGGGTTAGCATGGAGGCTACCATTCATCAAGCTGTTGATTGGTGCTAGTCCTGTACTGTTTTCTCTAACCCTGCATCATAGCTGACTTATATATTTCCAAAGGCTGACATAAAATAGAGGTTGGAGTAATTTGATGTTTTGGGGGATTTTTGTCTCCGTCAGGGGGGGTAAAGGAGGAAAGGAGTGGAGGAGGGAGGGGTTCTGAGGAAATAATTACTCCTCTATCAAACCAGGAGGAAGTTGTTAGGCCGGTCAGGCTGCCCCAGTGGATATTAGCCCCTCAATGAAACAGCAACATCCCCACATCCGGCTCTCAGTAAAGGGTGAAGTGCAGCTGAGACATCATGTCGGAATACTGCGATGATTACAGGCCACTGCATCAGATAAACACACATGCAACACACTCAAATCATGTAGTGTGCAGTGTATGTCCCCAGTCAGAAGGCCTCTCACAGGCAAATGCAAGACAGCAGGCACACAAACAAAACTCTTGAGGTCATCCAAATGTCAAATAACTCAAGAAAAGTCTTACGTCCACAGTTTTCTTCTGAACTACATTTTCTTAAGAAAACTGTCCACAATGATTTCAGAATAATCCAGAACAACAATTCGATTCAATTTTTATTCACAGTATCAATTCATAACAAGAGTTATCTCAAGACACTTTACAGATAGAGTAGATCTAGACCACACAATAATTTACAAAGACCCACAAATTCCAGTAATTTCCACAAGACATGGGCACTGTTGGGCAGATGTTGTTGTACAATTTAGTGAATAAATATCACTACAGGTAAGTGAGAAAATATGATAAAGAAGTGTATATAGAAAAGGTGGGAAAAGAGGAATATTGCATCTAAGGATATTAGATTTATCAATGCGTATCACCTTCCAAGGACTACTTGGCATTTCCCAGCCATGTAATAATATGTATCAACTAAATGATTATGAGTATCCAGCAGCATGTTCACTTTATGTAAAGGACTTTGCATGCAAGCATCCCATTAAAGTTTGCAGTGTAGTGGTGGTTGCAGCTTAATCACACTGGAAGACATATCTCCAAGTTAAGTATGTTTGTATAGTAAAATCTATGGGAGTCAGGGTACACTGTGTTTTTATGATAACCATGATTAAAAAAAAAGAAAAGAAAAGACATTTCCTATTAACCGTCAACTGTCAGTGTTACTGTCAAGTTAGCCTCGCTGCTCAGTTTGTCCCTGACATTTTGCAGCTTTGCAAACCACCAGCTTGCATGTGTTTTTTTTTTGTTTTTTTTAACCTTCCTCTCTGTTCAGTGGATCCACTCAAGTTAGAAACAGTCCCTTGGTGTCTTTATGCGGTCTGTGACAGTGGTGTTACTTATTTGTGCAATGCAGTCTGCTAGGCATTGTGTTTGGGAAACACTTTTTAGCTGCAAGACAACAAGAATAAACTTGAGCTGCGGTTACAGAGATAAGCTGTCTGTGTTGCACCACTGTTGTACAATCCGTCTGCTATTGATGGGACATGTGTTCATTGAAAAAGAGGCCGCGTTTCGGAATTGCAACTCATGCTGCAGACGTCTGGTGACGGCAAACCTTCACAACGGGACTTCAAAGTAGCTTCCAGCTCCACAGTTGCGGGAGGCTTATGGTTGTCTCGGCATCTGATGGACGGACGGGGACCGCTCACGGTCATAGTATGTGGCTTTCTTAATCAACTGGCATCCCGCCTGTCAAAGAAAGTGCAATTTTAAAATGTTCATTTACAGCAGTGTCACTTCATGGCAGTTTAAACCGGTAGTTACCCACTGTGGACTCTTTTCAAACATACTACAATGCAAGTTTTTGTTATTGTAATACCCCTCGGCTATTCATTCATGTTGAATGTTTTTGAAGCAGAATTATATTTAACATTCGTGCTCTGGCACGGAGCTAGATCCAAAGACAACCTAATAGTGGACATTAATGCCTAGTGAACTGGAGGGAAAGGTAATCCGGATTTTCCATCTGACAAGACATGGTGGGGGAGTTGTGTGTGTGTGCGCGCACCTGCGCCTGCCCACCCTGAGGCACTTTTTGGCCAATAGCCCAACAAAACCAGTGGTTCCTGTCTCCCACTGGAGAACTGAGGGCCAGCTGGGGCCCCTTCTAATAAGGAAGTGGGACTTTATTCCTTAGCCCCCCACTGACACACACACACACACACACAAACACTCACACATAGTATAGCTACAATGTGGCCGGGTCTCAGGAGCTAGACACATGTCAGCAGCTGCATTCATCACCACCCCAGCTCCAGCAGCTATGGCTGGTATGTGAGAAACACAGCCAGGGCCTAAAGGCTTTTCTCTGGATTAAAAGGGCTTCAGACGAGGCTCTTTTTCATGGTCGTGCTGCACAGGTAGAAATCGTAAAGGACCGTACGAGTGTTTTGTAACTTGGCTGCTAGTGTATAAATGTATCCATCTGGCTCCTATTTTGACAAGATTAAATGTGGACTTGACGTACACTGTGGTGGATTACACAACGTAAGAGTGTGCAAATTGATTCTCATAGCATACAGGGATGCCAGATTGGGTGCCAAAAAATACCTCCAACGTTCTAAAACACAGCAGCGTGGTCCTTTTTAAACATGGTCTACAGATGGTGGAGAGCTAGAGCAACGCACTATGAATTTTATTTTGTACATATTTAAACAAGTCTTCTGTCTCTTCATTTGCACCATGAGATCACTGATCCCTGATAACACAGACGGGAACATTTGCTGCATGAAGCCTAGCTGAAAAGAAAAGAGTGCACACATTCAAGAGAAACAGTCGCCTCCCACATTCTCAAACACTACTTGTTTACCTATCTTACATTGTGCGCCTGGGCCGAGTTATTGGATGTAACACATTAAGCTCGCAAATCACTAAACCGTTCCCTAATCCGCACCGACATGTTCAATGATCAACCCAATCTTTAACCTCGGTGGCTCAGCCAGAACAAATACGGTGGCCTGGAAGTATGCGTCTCCTTGGCTTAGCCGAGCGGCTGTAGGAGACATCGATTCCCTCTTCCTTGATTGAACGCGCAACAGGGCATTAGCTAGGCCAGCCGTGCCCCTTCCAAAACGCACTCTCTCTGAACGGGGAACAGTCCTCAACCCGTCTCCCTTCTTTCCCTGCAACAGTCTGTCTCCTGCTTTCTGTCTCTTAAGGTCATGTTTGGTTTACTAATTGTTTATTGTTCCAGTGTCCCCCCCCCCCTTGTCCCCCCTCCAAACCCGAGTTTCCACGGTCTCCAAGACATGTCTATTTTTGGCGACACATCTGGGGGTTGGTCAGGGGTCAGAGTGTTGACCTTTCTCTCCGGTCTGCTGGTGGGGCGGTTAGTGGAGTCGTGGTGGAAAGGAATCATGGGAGATACGGTTGTTAGGCAGAAGTTCAACACAAGTACTTAAGACTGTTGTCAGCTGACATCCTGTGTGTCACATTTGGACCTTGAGCTTGAAAGCTTTTGCAAAAGAGAGCGAAACTGTCTTTTTGAAGGGTTGGTCTGCTGATTTTACATGTCGTAATCAGTTTACCGGCTGGAGTGTGTGCTAAAACCGTTTTGTAATGTTTTCTGTGGCTCTGGAGGAGCTTTGTTGAGTGTGAGAAAATGACTTTAGAGACACTGCTCAAGGCATGGGCTCAAAGACAACACTTTTAGAGAAAGCCTGCATTACAAATCGGGGGGGGGGGGGTTCAAAAAGTGTGTCCGTTTACCAGACAGAAAGCATCAAATGAAAGCTTGAGTTGCATTATGGGTAGTGTGGGATAGGATACAGTGTTTTTTTGAAGCTTGACCCATTTTAGGGACTTAAAATCAGGATATTGCTGCCTTTGCTCTGTCAATTTTCTTTCTCCCTTTCTTTTTAAGTCCAACTTTAAAGGTCCCATGGCATGAATGTTTCACTTTATGAGGTTTTTTAACATTAATATGCGTTCCCCAGCCTGCCTATGGTCCCCCAGTGGCTAGAAATGGTGATGGGGGTAACCCTAGGTATCCTGCTCTGCCTTTGAGCAAATGAAAGCTCAGATGGGCCGATCTGGAATCTTGCTCCTTACGAGGTCATAAGGAGCAAGGTTACCTCCCCTTTCTCTGCTTTGCCCGCCCAGAGAGTTGGTCCACCCAGGAGAGAGAGACAAGTGGCAGTTGGTCAATACCACACCCCCAGCCTTCACCTTGTCTTGTGGGACTGGCTCTATGGGTTGTAATTCTGCATCAGGGCTGAATTACAGGAAAGAGACTTCAGATATTGTATTAGGGGACCACTGAGGTCTATATAAAAGAGTCTTAAGGTACAGTATTAGTGGACCACTAAGGTCTATAAAAGAGACTTCAGGTACCGTATTAGGGGACCACTAAGGTCTATATAAAAGAGACTTCAGGTACAGTATTAGGGACCACTAAGGTCTATATAAAAGAGACTTCAGTTACCGTATTAGGGGACCACTAAGGTCTATATAAAAGAGACTTCAGGTACCGTATTAGAGGACCACTAAGGTCTATATAAAAGAGACTCCAGGTACCGTATTAGGGGACCACTAAGGTCTATATAAAAGAGACTTCAGGTACAGAATAAATAGACCACTAAGGCCTTTATAAAACCATCCAAAGAGCACCATGTCATGGGACATGGGACGTGCATAAATGCCAAATTGACGGAGTCTCCCTTTTTAAAGTTCAGCTCAGCTCCATACACACCTGTACTTTGCTTTGGATCATGAGGTCCTGTCTGGTTTGAGTTTGAAGGATTTTGTAGATGTTGATTCAACACCTTAAACAGCCGCAACAAAAACCCCCCACCCGCAGTCAGGATGGGGCTGCTGCACCCTGTTCACTTCACTAAGACTCCTTTGCCTCCTTTGCGTCCCCAGGTTCTTGATGTGTGATGGTGGCCGTGGCCAGCTGTGACGGGCGTTGCCTCTCGTGTCCAATTAGAAACCAGGAGGACTGACCTGACTCTGGCTGTTGGAGCAGCGTACCGTCGGTGAGTTTAACGGCCCGGACTTCGTGACCATTGAGTCCAACAGGCGAGGGCAAAAGGTGTAAATCTCACCTCGCGTCTCCCTTCTGGCACAGTGTCCGATTTGAAAGCTCAGGCTTTTGTGTGGTGTTGCACTGCCAAAGACATCTGCTGGAATGAACGCAGCAGCACCGAGCCGTATTCACAACGTGTCAACATTCGTCTGAGTACGCTTCAGGTTTTGCTCAACAGAAAATGTTTTGAAAACAACCCCAGAATTGCAGTTAGATATTTTGTGCGTGCGTGTGTGTCCGTGTGTGGTCCTGGCGTCATAAAGGCAAGTGCAGACAATTTTGGGGAGCAAGCAAGAAACAAGTTTTTTGTGCGTGTGTGTGTGTGCCTACACTGGAGTATCTACCTTTTTGTGGGTGTGCGAATGTGCTTGTGTCGTGCAACAGTTCCACACGATCCCCTGTGTTTTCATTAGTGTACAAGGTTTGTGTGCGGTGACCATGGCAACCTCACCCCTTTTCTTGTCTCTCTCCGTCTCTCTCTTAGGCAGCAGCAGCCTCATGGGCCTCAGGACATTCAAGACCCCAGCCTCCATCACACATCGAGCACCCCCTCCCACCCCCCCTCCTCAAAGTCCTTCCAACTCTTTTTTGTGTTTTTTTTATACTGTTACATACTCAAGATTTACCGGCAGCGCTTTGGCTACCCCCCCCCCCCCCCCTCTGACACCTCAGTGAAAGGTACTGCATGGCCCGTGTAGCGTCAGCGGGGCTCTCGCTGTGCATTCTGTATATGCAAGTGTACTAAAGGAGTGCACATTTTCTGCAGCCGCTTTGGAAGGCCAGACGTATGGAAGTGTGGCCAAAACGCTGCCGGGTGATGTTATAATACGACTCTAATTATTACTATACTGTATATCATTCATATCAATGTTATTATGATTATCAAATACATGTTGACGCATGACTTTGCAAAAAAAAAGAAAAGAAAAACAAAACCCAACGCTGTACATTTTTAGATATTTTAGAGAAATACGAAAAAGTATTTTTGTAATCAAGACAGTGTGTGAAACGGTTGTGTATGATAGGTTCATGTCGTGCTTAAGTGTGTGAGGAACTTTCCTACTTTTGACATTTTTCTTTTACCCTTCCTGTTTGGTGCCATTATAACTTGGTAAGTCACCCTGCTACACCAAAGCAGTCCCTTGGGTCGGCTCTCGTCTTTTCTACATACTGAGTGGATTTTTAGGTTTGCTCGTTCGGTCTTTTTGCGGCGGCTTTCCCTGATGAGGCAAACATAGTAGTCCTTTGTCTGACGTGCTTTGGTTCAACTGAGCAGTCCATGTTAACTCTTGGGTGAGCCAGCTCATCATTTCTCAGTCGGAGGTAACCCGACTTGTTACGAGAGGCATTGACGGGAAGAAGCCGTCAGTGGTGAAGGTGGAGGGACCACAGAGACCGAAAACACGGCCAACTGAGCCCTGCTAGAACCAGGAATGGAATTCATTGTGTAGCAGGAGACAGCAGCACAGTATAGTGAAACAAAAGACCAAAGGCATTTTTTTTTATTTTTTTTTACACTGGAGAGCTATCTAGGCTAGTGGAATAATTCCATTTTTGACTGCTTTGTAGTCCTCAGTCAGATTTCTTATGAAGTACGATGTTATTTTTTGACGCATGTCTCTTTTGGTGTCACTCCAAAGAGCAACTCTGCATCTGAAAGGACATTCACTTTAAACAATTTGTCTTCTTTTTTTTTTTTTGGTCTATTTTTAGGGAGCCAACGTGATTCAACCTGCTTTTGTAAATGTTGAATTTACATAGTGATGATTGGAGTGTAAAAAAAACAATAATAATCTTTTTGTAATTCTGGGCCTGCAATAACGTCTTTGCTGTTTGACATATCATCGCGTGATCATATTCCCGTGACATTTTGACGCCAAAATTCTCATTCATGTCGCATTCTCACAAAGATTATCAGTGATTCTTGTACTTCTTCTGATAAGGCCAAGTCACATTTCAGCAATGTGGTGATCAAAAACTGAAATACTGTAAGAAAAACAATCTTTAGCCTAGGTGTCTACAATCATATTGGAGTGGTTGAATCATGTAGTCAGTGTTTTTGATGAATATTACTAATAATATGCACACTATGTCAACTGATATTCTGGAGCAGTTTTTGCTTTGACAGACATTTTTTAAGGCTAAGTGTGGCACCAAATTTATTAGAACAAGTATTTATAAGGTGTGTGTGTGCGTGTGTGTTTTTATGGGTATTATGTTTTTAAAGTTCATAAAAGATGCCCATCATATAATTAATTGTAAGTATTATTGTAAGTCTAATTGTATATTCATTTGGTAATTTTCTAGAGCTGTTTGTATCTGATATATGAATACTGTTTTACCTTCATAATTCACTGTGAAATCCAGAGAAATCCATCCAACGAATGGATCTGTTTGTCTTTTGCCAGCAGTGCGGTACAGAAGCTCCTGGACATGAAAATTACGACCCCCCCCCCCCCCCTCCCTTTGTCAGTGACAACTGTTCCTTTCTCCTTTCAGTATACCATGTGCGTACCTGTGTGTTCTGTGCATGTTCACCGCATGCGTGTGTGTTCTTTTCTTTTTCTTGATGCATACTGAACTGCTGATGTGGATGTACTTTAGCCGCTGTAAGGAGAAACTGTATTTCAGTGAATTGCAGATGGTTTTTGTTTGA
>NC_048425.1:12721145-12725335 GCF_013103735.1 Etheostoma cragini
CCCCCCCCCCCCCCAAAAAAAAAAAAGTGATCAAAATGAGTTTTTATGAAAATGTTAAATGAAGACATTTCAGGCCGTCTGCCATTAAAGATTGACCTCATCTCTGCTGTCGTGATTACATTTTTTTTTTCTTCATTTTTCTGAATGTTATTGTGAAATGCCTCATGAGGCACGCTTTAACTTCATGTATTGTAGTATTGAGCCCCAAAACTACACAAAAGAAATATCAGAGCAAGAGGCCAAAAAACACCAATGTGTATATCATCAAATCTGTTACATAGACACTCAAAAGGAAGTAAAAAGAAATACCAGTATAAAATGTCACACTTTACTTGTGTGCAATGTAAATCGACTGTTCCTATTTAGTGCTTTTCTCATCTTAACGACTAGTAGAAGCGCTTTTACACAGAACAGGAACCATTAGCACACTTTCACACACATTCACACACTGGCCGAGGCTGCCGTACAAGGTGCCACCTGCTCATCAGATAACCACTCACACACATTCACACTCCGATGGGGCAGCATCGAGGGGAACTCGGGGTTCACTGTCTTGCTTGAGAACACGTCAACGTGGGACTGCGGGGCTAGTGATTGAACTACCAATGTGTGTGGGTGTGTGTGAGAGAGAGAGAGTGTGTGGGAGAGTGTCGTTCAGTCTGATCAGCTGATTAGAGGTTTTTCTACAAACTGATTCCTTTTGTCACATTAGGGGCTCCATACTTGACGAGAATCCCAACTAGGAGTTACCCTTTATCCCCACAAAGAAATCCACCTGAGCCAAGCTACCTTTCTCTCACACTTGTCACGGCGAACACCTCCCCCTCAATCCTAGGAGGCCATCAAAACATAATGTGGGATCCTATAAAGTGGTTTGTGTACCAGGGGAGCGGGAGACCTCACACTACCCTCTATAAGAATAGCCCATCTATCTCAGGCTGGCTACCCCGGAGACAGAGGCCACAGCCAATTTAGTTTCTCTCTTCGGTCTGCTCAGTCACAGCGGGTGGCACACGCCGGCGTCTCACATGACACGCACTCGTCCATGCCTGTAAGGGGTTACACAGAGTGGAGTAAAGTGGGGGATAAAAGTGCCTGTGGGTGCATGCATACATCCAATTGGCAACACTTTGTAATGGTGTTACTCCCTTAGACAAGTCCATTAGAGAGGTGTTTCTGTCCCCTTTCACTCATTCTCTTCCAGTTGCAGCAGGCAAGACAAATGTCCTTGCTGAAATATCTCATTCATCGGAATTTTCCAATACTCATACGCTAGGGTCTGTACTTTTTTTTTTTATTTCCGTAGAACTGCAGTAAAACATTGACCACTGGTTACTCTAACCGTGCCACCGTGGTGTGCTATCTAACACCTCGGTTACACACTGTACCGGATGAGTGTGTCACTTCCCAGTGTGTCCGTGATGTCTCCTTGTGACCTCATCCTCACATGTCCATGCAACATGTTTACAACTTGTAAGCAGTTCAACCAATAATTTGTCCTTTTTAAATTCTTCATAACTAACCCAGAGTATAGTCAGAGAACAGGATGCTAACAGCCATGCTACTGTTAAGTAGAGTTGCGCTATGAGCTGAATGCCAATGTCAGCAATGCTAATATGCTGCTGTGTAGCACATATGTTTACCATATTATTCTTAGTTTAGCGGGTTAGCATGCTAGCATTCAGCTAATTACCAGCAAACAGAGAGTACATCTGAGGCTGATAGGAATGCTAGTAATTCCACAGGTATTTGGTCACAAACCCAAGTAGAACAAGTTGAAATGTGGGCCTGATTATGGCATTAGATGAAAAGTCTTGAGATCACCAAAGTGACCATTTATAATAATTACTCTGTTTATTGTTGACTACAATTCATTCGTTGGAGACATGAATGTACTGTATGTACTAAATTGACCTTGTTAAGAAGCGTTTCCTTTCCATGCTCTGGTTGCTTTGCATGTGAAACATTTGGACATTTAGATTATCTAATATTCTAAAGACATTGTAATACCATCCTTTATTTAACCCTTGTGTTGTCTTCCCGTTGAACTGCAACTTTGTGTTTTTTTGGGTTGAAATTTCAACATTTAGTTCTTTTTCCACACTTTCCTCAACTTTTTTGTCAATTGTATTCCTACTTTTTGTCACTTTTTTGACTTAATTAAGTTTGAGTCAATTTTTTTTAACAATGTCTTTGCCCCTTTTTCCAATGTTTTTGATGTTTCTTTCTAACGTTTCCCGATTTATTTATTTTTGCTAACTTTTTCAGCATTTAAAAAAAAAATGTTTTTATTGTTTTTTTTTCCTGCTTTTTTGTAGTTTCTTTTCAACATGTGTCCCTTTTGTTCAACGTTCTTTTCTGAAACAGTAACTTTTTGTAAACCGGTCAAATTTGACCGGTTGGACAACACGACGGTTAAGCTGCGAGAAGAGGAAGTGACATCAGTACAACAATTTGACATGTTCTTTCTTAAATTTCATGTATAATTATGAATTCATCATCACCACACTTGTTATCACAACAACACTTCAGAAATTCCCACGGCTGGTAAAAGTCACATCTGAGCATGTGCAGTGGCATGAATCCTAAATAATAATTCCCAAGTCTGGAGGCATTTGGAAAGGCTCAGGCATTATCCAGCACCGACTGACTGACTGACTGGTGACTCATCATCCAGCAGCCTGCATCTGTCTGCAAAGGTCTGCACAGTCATCGTCTAAACAGTGACTGGCCATAAAAGGGGGGGGGGGGGGGGGGGGGGGGGGGGGGGGGGTTGTGTTTTCTTGGAAAGATTGCCCAATCAAAGGCCTGATACTGCCCACTGCACTGTTGGGGTCTCTTGTGATGCTTACTCCCTCAGATAAGCTGGCTTCAGAGTCAGTGAATTTGATTTCACAGGGGGGGGTGTAAGGCGAGGTGTGTTTTCTTTCTACACTGTCCTCTCTTTCGCTCTCCTTGCCCTCACTCTCGGTCTTTTCTCTGTCCACCTCTCACTATTTTTCCTCCTCCTCTCCTCTCTCATCTTTCATCTCCCTTGGGTGGGCCCGTGCTCCCTCGGTCTCACAGCAATCCAAACACCGAAGGCTAACTTTCCCACTGCGTTCCTCTTTCTCACTGACTCCATGTTGCTGCAGTCTACTATTTGATTCCAGTTAAGTACACAGAGATGTTTGGAGAAGAATTTGGAGTGTCTTGAGATCCAACAACTATGTAGGTGTGTGTGTGTCTGCCTATACACGTTTTGTGTGTGTGTGTGTGTGTGTGTGTGTGTGTTTGTGTGTGTGTGTTTTGCCCCCATTAACTTCATTGTGTATATTCTCGTACACAACATGTGACAAAAACATCTAAAAAAGGGTGTGTGTCATGTGATAACTTGACTGAGGATGACATCATAGAACAACCAAAGGCCCTTTCTCTCAGACAACACACAGCTCCACAGCGCTGCCCAATGGTTTTGAAAACACATTACAAGACAATCAGTGCTGAAAGAAGTATTCAGATCCTTTAATTCGGTGAAAGTCTCAAAACTAAAATGTAAAACACTTAAACCAGGGTATATACTGTTTCAACTATAGTAGCAGTGGAATAGCATAAAATAGAAAAAACTTCAATTTGTACTTGAGGTAGTACCTGAAGACGTCTACTTGCCCGTGACCCATTTAAAGCTTGCTTATGAAACCTGAAAATGCATGTTTAGATATGGTGTTTGTCGAATTCTGAGCAATATCAAATGATGAGGATTTTGTAGTCATCATTATAGACCAAGTGCACTGTGTGTGTATGCTCCATCTAAATGATCTAGTCCCATTAAATGAATTTAAGGCCATGTTAAAATGCCATGTAATTTAAAAATGCAGCTGCCACATGTTCCCTACCTCTACGTGGGATTTTGACTACGCTGTATTTTTATTTAAATTGTAACTGGTGAACCGTCTTGGCCAGGTCTCCCTCGGAAAAGAGATTTTAATCTCAGTGGACTCATAAAAAAAATACACACCTGTACTTTGTATAACTCAGGACACAACAACTATGTTAAAAGTATTGCTAATTTAGAAATGGACAGCATGAAAGTCGATTTAGACTGCACAGCCCACCCCAAAGAAAGGAGGCCCACCAACCTGTTTTCCCTAATTTTTCTGAAGGCCTTCGAACCTCCCGGCATCTGAGCGCTCTCGGAGGACGTCCCCCCC
>NC_048425.1:12725596-12726911 GCF_013103735.1 Etheostoma cragini
ATCGATTCAGACTGTCCAGGTTTAAATGGTTGTCTATGGGGATGACAATAACTTTACTCTTTCTTAGTTATTGAATGTGCTTGGATAGGATTTTTGGATCTGTTTTAAATTTTGCATTGGCTTTTATGAATCCAGCAACAACAACAAAAATACACAAGTAGTGATACAATATTAGTATATCTTATACTGGAATCCTAAATTGATGGTATAATTATAACAACATGTTGTTGTCTAGATTAATGATTTCAAGACAAATCTGATGACAAAAGATGTTCTTTTTTTACATGGTTTTACATGTAATATTGTGTAAAGACATTGGTCTGATGCCTTACACTGAAAACCAATTCTCTATTAGAATGAATTATCTATAATTTTTATTGATTATGGAGGATATTCTTATACATTTTACACATACAAAATTGTGATCTCAACCCCATTATATGGAAGCCAATATCTGCCAGAAAAAAAGATGAGGAAAAGTTAGACATGAAAAAAATTTCAATGTGGAGTCAAACTTCTGACTTTTAAGCCTGTCATTTTTTCTCTTAGTACATTTCATCTACTTTTTTCTTTCTTCCTAGCAGAAATAGGCATCCATAATATTTCCCAATCCTGACAAACAACCTAAAAGATAATTGCCCACATCTCAAATAAGAACAGTTATTACTCGAAACCCTGATACTTCAAGATTTACCCATGCTGCAAAGTCTCTCCATAAATCAGTATCATTATGTATTTGTTATCCTAAAACCTCTTGGTACTAGTCCAAAAGTTCCCTTTAAAATTATGTTTTAGCTTTAATGCTGTGCTCATTATCTATTCTAGTGGTTCAATGCTAAAGTAAAAGTAGAGACAGGTCGCCCTCTTGTGCTCAGAGAGACTCCCTGCATACATAGATTTATATATCTGCACCTATTTGTCACCATGTGAGGAATCCTCATTCCTCTGGTGTGTTTTTCTGTTCCTCTGTTCAGACCCACTGCTGAGGATAGCACCCAAAGGCCAGCACATGACAGCACAAGACCTTGCTGTCATCATGTGAGCGGCTGCAGCCGTGCTGTGTGGGAGAGACTTTAAAGCAGAGTCCCAAAGGCTGAGGTCACGGGACATGTCCTCAGAATCAGCCGTGCTGTGTGGGAGAGACTTTAAAGCAGAGTCTGAAAGGCTGAGGTCACGGGACATGTCCTCAGAATCAAGACAGCCATTAGGAATTTAAAAGGCTCATAAAATGTAATCGCTGAGACGTGATCTTTGAGCTGTATTATGATGACGTTGTATCAGTTGAATGACGCCTGGAGGCACCAGGACTCCACCC
>NC_048425.1:12726921-12727164 GCF_013103735.1 Etheostoma cragini
CCCCCCCCCCCCCCCCCAGACGATACAGCGTTTTAACACTGAGTGTTAGATAAGACTCACAGACATCACCGCTGCACTAAGAGCAACATGCACAATAGGTTTACATCTTTATTAATACTGGTTAAGTAGTTGTACACTTTTATTCCCAAATAGTGTTCATTTTCACCTATCCATCTATCTATCTATCTATCTATCTATCTATCTATCTATCTATCTATCTATCTATCTATCTATCTATCTATC
>NC_048425.1:12727264-12731165 GCF_013103735.1 Etheostoma cragini
ATCTATCTATCTATCTATCTATCTATCTGTTTATCCATCTATCTGTCTATCTATCTATCTGTCTATTTGTTTATCTATCCATCTGTCTATCTATCATCTATCTGTCTATCTATCTATCTATCTATCTATCTATCTATCTATCTATCTGTTTATCCATCTATCTGTCTATCTATCTATCTATCTGTCTATCTATCTATCTATCTATCTATCTATCTATCTATCTATCTATCTATCTATCTGTCTATCTGTCTATCATCTATCTGTCTATCTATCTATCTATCTATCTATCTATCTATCTATCGTCTATCTATCATCTATCATCTATCTATCTATCAATCTATCTATCTATCTATCTATCTATCTATCTATCTATCTATCTATCTGTTTATCTATCTATTTATCTATCTATCTATCTATCTATCTATCTATCTATCTATCTGTTTATCTATCTAACTATCTATCTATCTATCTGTCTATTTGTTTATCTATCCATCTGTCTATCTATCATCTATCTGTCTATCTATCTGTCTATTTGTTAATCTATCTATCTATCTATCTATCTATCTATCTATCTATCTATCTATCTATCTATCTATCTATCTATCTATCTATCTATCTATCTATCATCTATCTATCTATCTATCTATTTGGAGACTTTTAAGCAACAGATTCATAACTCATTCATTCACTCATTAAATCTTAAAATAAGACCATTTCCCCGATATTACACTGATGACAACTGCTTTATTCTTACAGACTATATAATACAGTATATATGAACCCTTAGTGCAATTAGACCAATATACGTCATGTTGTGATGGATGATTATTATAAGGATGAGACTAAACGCTGGTGCAGCCAACAGCACGATGATGTTTCAGTAAGCTGCGCTCCATCTCTACTGCTGGAGACATTTAAAGTGCAAGTCCTCCCCAAATACAAAATAAACCGGTGTCTCACTCACCTCTAGTTATATCTAATCATGCTGACATTTTTTATATCAATTTCAATTTTTTTTTGTAGAAGAGTGGAAATATAAAAAACCCAACTATCTAAATCCTCAGCCATTTCTGGGACACTAGTTGTTCCTTAGACACCTTACACTGACATGGGGACGGACGTTCTGGTTGGCTTGGACTCTGTGTTGGCTTCTTGTTGTTGTTGTTGTTGACAGAACCTGCTATACTGTCTTTTAGCTGTTGTCCTCTCTCAAACTGACATTTTCACAGAATTATCTTATTTTGTGGCACCTTCCTTTAATAAAAAGATCGATTTTTTCTTACTTTGCAATGCTGTGGTCAACTATGCTCATAAAAAAATTATCAATTTTTAAAGTACTTTTTTTAAGGTACATGATGTAGAATACACTTGTCTTACTGTTAGAAAAAAACAAACAAACAGATCTACCTCGCGTGATCTACAGAATATAAAATATGAACTTCAGACTCCAGGTTACTGCTTCTTGAAAATCCTCTTAGCATCCACTCCCTCATAGTTGTAACTCTGCCGGAGAAAAAAAGAAAAAAGAGATGATTTAGTGTATGCGGAGACATTCATGGACAGAAAACAAATGAATATAATAATGCATGTTATTGATGAAACACTATGTGGACCCACTGACCTGTACGAGCTCCCCTCCCACCAGAGCTCGGGTGGTGGTCAGCACCTTGCCGTTGTCTTTCCTGGTGAATTTGCCTTTCAGCGTGTCACCCTCCATCTCCCATGTGCCCTGGTGGAAAAAACACGCTTGGTGATAGAAGCTCTTTAATGCTCTTCTTATGTTGTGTTACATTTGTGTACGGTATATAAAGAGTTTCTTGGGTTTTTATTGTCAGTTAACCCTCCTTCCAGCAACTATGATGCTGCATACTACCTCCTGTCGAGTTGGTGTTCAAGCTTGAAAAACAAAGAACTCATATTTGCCTGAAGCCAACCAAGCCTTGAAACGATCATCAGAATCAGCACCAGGAGCAGCTGCTGCTGGTTGAATAAGGTGTGAAGCACTCACCGAGACGTCGGTGCCGTCGGCCAGGCTGTAGTCGAACGGGACGCCCAGGGTGAAGTCGAACTCTTTGGTGCGGAAGGTGCTGGACTCTTTGATGTGAAAGCTGTCCCCGGTCTGCTCGATGGTGACCTTCAGGTTGTCGTGCTCTGCAAGCTTTCGCTTCACGACATTAACACCTTTAACAGGAAAAAACAGAGACGTGTAGCTGGATGATTGTGTATTGGACGCAAATTTGTAAATGGGCAATTCATCTACACTCAGACTCTGCTTGTATTTGACTAGTCCGCTTTCCAAGTGAGTCCCAATCCAAAGAAAAAGCTTAATTTAGCTTATGCTATCATTATGGATAGCTCCATAGACACCTTCTCCTTATCAACACTTTGCTGCATTGTGTAACAACCCATGCAGTAATGTCAAACTACATGGAAAAAAATGATACAGGTACATGCACTGCACTCATAAACTGGATCAGAAGGCCAGCCACAGCAGAAAAACACCTGAAGTACAAAACAATTTCAGAGACCCGTTCAGTTTTATCTACACACACTCTCAGGCTCTCACACACTCACCCAGTTGCTCCATGAACTTGACATAGTTATCGCTGCGGTCGACCTTCCAGGTTCCGTTGAACGCCATGGCCGCGGGCTCGCTTTGAGGTTTGAAGGCAGCTGGTGATGAAGCCCTAGCAGACCGTGGGATTGTAAATGCCCATTGGCCTCCATTTATACACACCCCTCCTTTCTCACTATCACCCCACCCTCCCTCGATGCTCTTCTTTATCTCACTGGTTATCTGTCTGCTGATGTGGCCGTTTACAGACTATGTCAGTGTTGGGAGATTGCTGCACGACCTCAAGGATACACTAATAAATACTCCTCTCACTGAGTCTGGCACAGTAACACCGTCACACTGCTCTGCTGGAGAGAAAGAAAAACTGCCCGTGGCAGTCAGTCAGTTAAACCCCTTTCTGTTCCTCAATCTTTTCTCTGTCGCCCTGTTTGTGCCTGCCATGAAAATGAGTCGTAAAGGACTTTCTATTTGATGTTGTCAACTTGAGCTGGCATGCTTACAAAGAATAGTGCCCCGGCAGAAAGAAATAGCACGACTGGAAACATTATATTCATCCAGAAGAAAAAACTTGGACCATAACGCGTGTTTGCAAATTTGTAACAGCTTTAGATTGGGCCTGTGTGCGTATGAAAATGAACCAGCAGACTCTTCAAATGTGCTTATGTGTGATCCATATATCTGTGAACCTCAAGCCTGCATTCATTTTTGTCAGTTACCTTATTGTACAGTAGTTTAATGACAAATATGTGTTATTTCGACCTAACCATCCCATCCTAAAGTCTGCTTTTTCTGGAACTTTCACCCGTACTGTCACATGGTTTGGGATCAGTGGAAAGAGATGGCTCTGTAGTCATGGAGATGAACCTGTTGACATGCAAGCTCAGAAGCTATTCTAATTACAGCCATGTCAGGAAATACACACATGTACAAATGAGCAGATTGATACAACTCTAATGTGCGTACGGCCATATGTAGCTTGAGCCAACACCTGGTTAGCTTAGATTAGCGTGACTTTTTCCTAATATTCCTAATATTCCTATATTTTTGGCCTGATCCTGCTCAGTCTAGTCAGTAAAATCTAGTAAGTAGATCAGGTTAGGGAAGTTTTGTTAAACTACTAATTCCAAGATCAAGACTGAACTTAGATGTTCATACTGCATAGAGAGAAATGGAAACAAATGGATGCCTGGAAAGGTAGACAAACCATGAAATGATATAAAAGTGCATTACAAAACAACACTGGCTGTCTTTTACAGTTTTTCTCCATTGGTTTGGCTCATTTCTTGAAACAGAAATTACATTCTCAAAACTCTAAGATCATTTGGC
>NC_048425.1:12731265-12733283 GCF_013103735.1 Etheostoma cragini
TAACTTCTATACATCAGAGTAAAAAGAAAATGTATACAGCATAACACTGTAATATAAACACACAAATAAAAAATCAATTAAAATTATATACAGCCTACAGCGCCCTCACCCTCCCTCTCCTGTACCCCCTCTCCACTGTTCTCTACTGTTTGATTGTTCATCTGAGATGTGTGAAACTCCTCCTTCGTTAGTAAAGTTCTAGTTTCACCTGACTGTCAATTGCTGTGAAAAAAAAAATGTATCATGTGTTCCAAGGGATTCATATGTGGTGTTCATGGTATTATGTTCTTGACTCATTTTGACAATTGAACAGACTATTGTGCATGTAATGGCTTATACAATGAAATGATGCTGACAAGTTTTGGAGTGAACAACCATTAGACCGAGAATCAACAATCATTTTAGATCAGCAAGATCTATTCACTTGGAAATTGTGCTAAATGTAGGCTACCTGTACTTAATCATTTGCAAAGATGTACTGAGACATTGAGGCATGTACTTAGGCATTTGCAATTTGATGAAATGAATGAGAAATTCAATTCTGTTGTGAACAATTGCCAAGAAGTTTGGAGGTTTGTCCATGTTGTTTTCAGAATGTAATTTCTGTTTCAAGAAATGAGCCAAACCAATGGAGAAAAACTGTAAAGTACCAAAGTAGTTGTCATTCAGCCTGTGTCTTTGGCCAATAGGGTACTGTAGTTGCCTTCCTGAGAGGACAAGCTGTGTCCTCGGAGCTGGACTGTTGCATCATGGACACTGAGAGAATACTGAATACATTATTTACTCCTCGAGAAGTCTTTCAGTCACCACAAGACTCCACTTCCATTCTATACATCAGCTTTAGCAAAGGAGGAGTTCGGGGATGACGGGTAAATCAATGTAATTGAAGGAGCACACATACGCAGCATTTATCATGTTTCAGCCACATCATTATCACAGTTGACCACTGCTGCCATTTCCATATTCCTCGCACGCTCCAAAATACGAGTGAACGAGTGCAGTTCGTCTCACATACCGTGATGGATGTTGTTTATAAAAGATGGTCGGAGGATAAATCTATATGGTAAACCCAGGTCCTGTGCTCAATCTGGCTGATTAATGAGTTTTCAATGTTCGGTAACATGGGCATAGAAATATTAGTCATGATGTTCTGGGTGGGACTGCAATATAAATGGGTAACCATTGAAATGGGTTAGTCAGGTTGTCCCTAAGAGGCTCAACGTTAATTTGACTACAGCTGTGGGAATGGCAATGACCTAACATAAAAGGCATGTTTAGCAATGTATCTCAGAGTGTAAATGTCATTAAAAAGTAATGATAGTGTGTGATTACAGCCGTTTTTTTTCCCGAGCCATAATCCCTCTTACTGCTGTCAATAAAGAAACTTTGGACTTGGGACCCTTTATAGAGCTCATCTGTTACAATTTGTACTATAGACTGTGATGTCTGTGATACCATAATGAGATTAAGACATATTACGTTTATCGTTATAAAATCAACCCCACCCTTCCCACCCGTCCCACCCTTCCAACCACTTCCACCACGTTGATTATGATGGTGTGCATGATGTGCACCCAGTAGGGAATTCTCTCAGTGTCTCTGGAGCCGATGTTACACTTTGATGTCAAACTTTGATGTGATTCTAATTTTACTAATGAGTCCGTTTTGCATATATATATTTATATATACATGTATATATATATATATAATTAGTTCAATGATCCTTTTTTTCATATTGCTTTGCCCCAGTGGTCTCTCCACTCACCCCATCTGGCACCATTCGAGTGTACATTAGGTTTTCATGCCTTTGTTCATAGGAAACCAACCCCATGGGAAAACATCATATTCAATTCCATTAATTTAGAGAAATCAGTAGAAAATGTATTTGATCAGAAATGAATAATTTTAAGCCTATGAGAGGTAGAATGTATGTCACTGTAACATTGAATATTCGTGACCAAATAAGTGATCATTTATTCCGAGTTGCGTGATTGGCCTCCCTGGGACAGTGGGGGGGG
>NC_048425.1:12733293-12751284 GCF_013103735.1 Etheostoma cragini
ATTAGATTTTGAGTCATACGCAGCTGAACTCTGTCTTCTGTCCACAGATGGACATCCAGATGAGCCCCACCCACCTCAGGACAGTGAAGAAAAGTTACGAAAAGTAGGAGCACAAACCCACAAATAAAGACATCTATCATATCATCGGAATTAACCAAAATAGAATCCATAAAGGACTCTAATGCTCAGAAAAAAGGAACCGATTGAGAAAAAAAGGGGTTTTCATGACCTTTGAGTCATTCTTTAAGCAAAAACACAACACAGTTGATGGTTTGAGTTTCACATCACTGTGTAAGCTGGTTATCGTTTGTTGATCCGACAAAACAAAATTTATAGATGTCCCATTGGCTTCTGGGAAATGCATGCAATTGTCTGGATTATGCAAGTGCATGATCCAGACAAGTACTCAATTAACCTGGACAGATTAATCATGAATGAAAATAATAGTTTACAGTGTAAACTGAAGTTTCCAACCCATTAATATGTTACTGCAGTTTATAATACATATTAACAATATTTTCCCACAATGAACAGGTTGGCAATCTCTCTTGATTGTTTTTGACACTATTCACACACAGAATGGCACAAGCACATATTTATAAAATTGATGTTTAAATGTATGAAATTAAAAAAACATACAGGATAACAGAAATGAGAAGAAAAAAATACAAAAGAAAGTTTCTTCTTATATCATCCCATTACTATAAGTTGTATTTGTCTTCAGTCCTAGCAGACATGCAAACACTCTTTTATGATATGAGACACACTGGAGACATGTCTCTGCTGCTGGGACAGAAGCTCTTCAGTGATCTAGTACTCCATCTAGTGGACCACTGACGTAGCTGCTGGGTCCACTTTACTTCCTCCTGCAAACTGCTGGGGATGCTGATGCCATACACACATAATTGTTGGCTTTCTTTAAATAACACCACACAGTACGGTCTAGACCTGCTCTTCATGAAAAGCGCAATGATATAACTGTTGTTGTGATTTAGCCCTATATAAATAAAATTGAAATTGAATACTGTTTAACCCTCCTGCTGCCCTTGGGTCAAATTTAACCCTTTAAAAAATGTCTATACAGGAAATATGAGTTTTTGTTTTTTGACCAAATTACCACAAAACATGGATTGGAATCCTTACAACGCTCTTTGCAAATTCAATTTATCACTTTTATTCCTGTCTAAACTCATTTGTACGTTCCTCTGATCTCAACGATTAGTCAAAATAAGTCATAATTTCTGCTTTTTTAACTCAGAAATTAGGTATAATTCTAAATAAATGAGAGTTGTTTACCATGGTATTAAGGTGGCGTTAGTGAAAACTAAAAAAAAGTCTGAAAAGGGGACAAAAATGACAATTTTTTGTCGGTTTTTGACTCGGGAAGACAACACAAGGGTAAAACTGCTAAATGAAACGTTGAGATCTGGGTTCAACCTTGCAGGAGGGGCAGTTTTGGGGCTTAAGTTATGTTGGGTAAATTTGTAATTACAACCTTAACTGAATCTTAAATTTCTATCAGCTTTGTCTGAAATTTGTTAATGCTGTCCAAAACCTAGCATTGGTTGGAGCATCTGATTGGATGCGGCCCAAACGCCCCACATGCATGCATACAGCACCGTATAGGAAAAACACAATCCTGTCCTAAATATATTCCTGTTGCCTGTGGAAAGTATGTGAAAGTCAATATTATTGAGGCTCAGAAGTGAGGCAATATTTGAATTTCAAATGAGCCTTAGAGAGCAGAGAAAGCTAGCATTCAGCACCCTGACACGGTTGTACATGAATAGTGAAGAGGTGAGCACCCGACACAGCATTGACAAATAGCTGGACCATTATACTGAATGAGAAACACTGTTTCCGAGAAGGGAAATGGGATAATTGATCCAAATTAGGAAAGAGTGACCTAAAGCGCGTGAGTGAGTGCCAGTGTAGGGCCGAATGCGAATGGTGTAATACATCTTCTCAAATGGAGTAAAATGTGTTTTGATTTATGCAGTCAAATGAAGGAATGTGTACCGGTCCATTTGTTTGAGTGCTTCAACCTTTAGAAGAATACCACAACAATGAAAGTAAAATGATTAAAATTCAACAGGAGATACTTTCTGGTAGTGCCTTAGTCTTTTCTGCATAATTTGGTGGTTTGAATATTTTACAGCATTCCACATACAAATTCTAACTTTTACGATTGTGAAACAATATGAAAATAAATGCTTGTCTTAATTGTTGGCTTTCTTGTCGGTAGTAGCTTTCCCCTTATCTCCCTCGTTCGCCCTTCCATATTTACACCGCCGCTGCGTCCCGGCTCTGAGAGAGGGATTACACGTCTTTCTCGGTCTACATCCTAGAGCCTCTGGTGGGACTGGAGCCGCCACCCACCACAGGACCTCCGCTCCGGGGCTACCAGCATGGATCCCATGTGGGTTTATAAATGATCCGGGACCAGGCGCCATGCAGTGCCACCCCCCTGAGCAGACCCACAAAACACTAGTGGTACACCACACAACTGCTAGTACCTGTCTGAAATGAACTGTAAACTACAGGGAGGCTGAAGCATCAGCTAATTATTACAGTGAGTTCACAACGAAGCAACAAAATGAGAGCTAAGATGGCGACTTTACCAAATACCAGTGGTTATTACATTGTTCAGTTGGAGGAGACCAACTGACCTTATTATGTAAGATGCAGCGGTGGGTGTTGTGATTATTTCCAGTAATGAAATTGAGAGAGTCAGTGGGCCGAAGTATGGAGGCACCAGTGTGTCTCTTACTGACGTCCTAACGTTCGAGAAGTGAGAATAAAACTGCTTCAACAGTATGCATCTGTGTCTGTAGAGCCTTCACTGCAGGTTAAATCCAATGCAAATGAAAGGAATTTGTCATTGGGCTGTTGTATATGAGACGCCGGACCACCACCATAGCTGCACAGTCCTCTAAATGTGTTATTTCACCCTTAGAAATTATTGGGAAACTGTACTTTTAGCATTTAAGCAGCAATCATTGTATACATGTGTGGTGTTTTTATTTTGAATAGCAAATTCTTAAAATGCAAAGAAAGTTGTTGTTTTTTTCAATTCCTGATTCTAGAGCTGAATCCAGATCTAAACGCAAATGAATCACTGGTTCCTCAGTCCATGGCCAACTTTGGATCACAAATCTGTTATCAACTTTGCGAGATATCTGCGTTGTATTTCCACTAAGTCTCACTTCGCCAGGCCTTCCTCCACAGCGCTGCGAAGGAGGGTCCGGCTAGTCTACACAGCATTCAAGGGTGGGAGAAGAGTGGGGTGCAATGGTTTATTGGCGGGTCTTTAAACCACTCCCAATCATCTTGGGCGGTGCTAAGGACAGCGGACAGAGTTTTATGATGGAACTTGTGTATGTTCAAAAGTTGTTTTAATCGTTCAAAGAGAAACCTCCGATTGGACAGATAGTCGAGCTAGCTGTCCGGATTTACCCTGCAGAGACCTGAGGAGCAGGTAACCTTATAAATTGGAGTTTAAACTCCAACACAAAGAAAGCGTTTGGTAATGGACATCCGGGCGAAAAGAGCGTCAACCTTGAAGTAGAACATTGTGGATACAGACTACATATCCACCAACTCTCCACTATCCACTTAACTACCTATACATACATTTTCTTATTGAATTCATATGAGAATTGATATTAATTGAATCTAGTCTGCCGTGAAAAGCGTGTTCTCATCAAAACGTTTGCAAAAACTAGTTGACCTGTCTGCATTACTGTATTTTAACGGCCCTTTGAGGTCCTTGGAGCTCAGCGATGAATGGAAAACACGCATCTGTAATTCTAACACTCCAGCTTGATTGAAGAGATGTTAATTACGTCTCATCTCCCTCGGCTGATTTTAATTTGCACGTGTTGGCATTTTGAGTAAAGTTCAGTCGACAACTGTTTCGACAGAGATGACTTTCTGGTTCCCATCGCAGGGATGGCACTTCCACTAATGTATCAGACATTTAACTGTATGATAAATGGATTGCTTCAGTGCTACTGACAGTCAGCCGTGTTTTTGGGGCTTTTAATGACGACTTAACACCTTCTCTTTCTCAGCAGATGTCCACGTATTAATGGCTTAACCCAACATATGGGCAAACAAACAGAGGCCTGATCATAATGTGTGTGACTGCGGGGCAAACCTTCATCCCAGGTCGTTAATGTGCTCAATCGTCATCAATAGCCACAAGTACTCACATCGTCCACAATTACTCTTCCACAGGGTGTAAGGTGACTGTCCTCCAGCATCCTGTAAGTAATATTCTGTGACAAACGACCTCATTCTCACAACTTTTTCTAATACCCTCGTAGCACTTCCCACCTAATCTTGACGTTTCCTCTCCTCCACTCGGTCGCCGAGGGTTTTGTGCTAAGAGGACGAACTCTAAGCTCTTAATTGCAGGTGGTGTGTGTATACGCTTTTCCCAATCCCAACCCCTTTTGTTTGCAGCACTGTGAGAGAAACAAAGGCTCTTTTTTTTTTTTTTTTACTCCCTGCCTCGACTCTCAGAAGCAGTGTTGGGACGAGGAAAGGATTAAGCCAACATTTCTCATGACCTCTGAGGCCTGGGCTTGGAGGGGAAGCTTGCATTGGCCTTACTATAGGCAACCCGGCAGAGGGTTGTGTGTGTGTGTGTGTGTGTGTGTGTGTGTGTGTGTGTTTGTGTGTGTGTGTGTGTGTGTGTGCGTGCACAAATTGGTGAAGAATTAAAAAAAAAAAAAGTTTTTACTACTGCAATATGATAAAATGCATATCTGAAAATACTTTTTATTCAACATAACGTTCTCATTCAAAGCCTATTAGTGTGCCTAATATTCAGACATTCCCTGGAAACAGTAATCAAGTGCTGATATAATTCTGGACGGTGCTGCTCCAAAAAAATCTCTCCCACTGAGACTGAACGAGTCATAAAGCATAGAGCACGCTGCAACACTTAACTGTTGTTGTTCATTTGTCACCCATTACAGAAGCTCCATTTTGGCTAATTAGTCGTGACAGTAACTTTTCCCTGCGGTGTTGATTAGATCTAATTAATGACTGCAGGCAAGATGGAGGACTGGTGCCCTGAAGGAGTCATTTCCATACAGTGCGTCCCTGGGAAATTGAAGCTTTACTTTTTATATCTTCACAAAGACAAAACAGTTGTTTTTTTGTGTTCTTTTTTTCATCGATATTCTGTCAACAATCTACATTTGCTGGCATCTTTTTAAGCATTTAAGGACGTCAGGTCTACTGATTTGTGATATTGAGTGTGTGTGTGTGTGTGTGTGTGTGTGGGGGGGGTTAAGACCTGAAAGATTATGTGCTGTATTTGCATGTCTATTTACTGATTTTGTGAGATAGGGGAAGGACCAAATAAGCTATTTGCATCAGCCTGCTCCTTCTCAAACAAATCATATCCATGTGTATATACAGTATATTATGTATATGTTTATGTATTATTATTTTAATTTCTGATTGGTTGCATTTTATTTTTGGTTTTAAATATGTTTTGTCTTGCCACATTGTTGATTGTTTCAGATAAATAAAAAGTGCAACGAATGACATGAAATGAAAGCAAACACAAGCAAACCTTCATTAAGTTAATCACATTCAAATGGAAATTTAAACTACAAAGTTCTATTGATGTGATGTTACGTTGTAAAACAACAGGAAGAGTCTTTGGACGTTTTGCCCGTAAGCGCCCATGGCCTTTCTCCAACATTGCATCACACAAGCATAATCTTTCAGTAGTAAGTCATCCCCCGCTGCCTGTCACCTCCCATCGGTACTGGGGAGTAGAGAGCTTGAGGGGATTAGATCTGAGGCGAATGTCTCATATGAAAACACCGTGCTGAACTATGCATGTTGCAGGGGAGCAGATCGTCGGGACAATCTGATTAACAGTGTGAAAACGTTTCTTATCTGCGATGACTTGAAACCTCCATACAAAGGCAGCAGCAGCCCCAGAGACAGAGAGAGAGAGAAAGGAGATGAGATGATTAAGGTGGAGATGGATTCTTCACGTATGTGGAACATCTGCCAACATCTGCCAACATGTCACAGCAACCATGTCTTGGCTTTTCGGTGGCTCACAAACTCATAGGTTAAGACTGCATCAATTACATTTTGATATCAACATCGGGTAGAAGGATTCTGTGTAGTGTAAGAGTGGTCACTCAAAGGATTATCACCCCGCTCCATCGTTCCTCTTTTAGCTCTATGGAGCATTTTTAGCATCTTCTATGTTATAGTTTTGGATTTTCAGTAACATGTGAAACAGCTACCTTTCCTCAAATTACTCACCTCCCCTTTCCTTCCATCAATGCTGTTGGTCCCATTTGACAGAAAACACTTTATTCCTATGCTGGTACAAGCCATAACCCAGAGCAGAGTACAGTATTTTCACCAGCATCTTGGCCAATATAACTATCCACGACATGCATAATGAGTGTAATGACATGGTTGGGAAGAGACATGGGGGCACCCGGTGAGCAACGCAGGGGCTGGTGTCATTGTGTCTCCGAGCCCCTGATGTTTATCTGGAGGTACACCGGAGTATGATCACGGACTTTCCTGCTTCCATCACCACCTGCTCGCAGAAATCCAAATCATTACCCGCGTGATAATGTGGGTGGTTGTCCTTATCTGCAGCCAATCGCAATGAAGCATGATGGGATAGCTGCCATTGCTCATGGCATTGCTCATTTCCTTCATGAGTGGCGAAGGGAGCTCATTAAGGAGATGAATTTGGCTTGGCTGTGTGGTGAAAACTTATTACATTAATGCGGAAAACAATCTTGTGTTTAATTAATTAATAACCAGTTGTATCATACATTTAAATTTAAAACGTTGAATGTCCATGGCCACCTATAACTTGTCCTCTTGATTGGCACAATGATACGTTAACAGAACAGTCCCAAATTACAGTCTGAGTCAACTGGACAGGTGGGATACTGAAATTGAATGGGACCATCCTGTAATTGATTAGCTAGCCGCCGAGGGAGAGGATGTTCCCACTTTTGAAAAAAAATCTATGTGGACATGGACAACTGGTTAAATTATAGTCGGAGGTAAGGAGGAAGGGACATTTCCATTGGTAAAAGATTTCATCCTCCAATACCGTGACCAAATTGTCACTTCGAGCATGTTGCCATGCTAGGGTTAGCATTTTCCATTTGGCATAGCCTCATAGAATGCATGGCATAAATGAAGAATCTTAGGCTGTGTCTCAATTGTGCACTTCCACTTGCTATTTTAAATACCTAGTGTGTTTCGCACTGACAAAGTATGCCTGAATGCAGTGCACTACGAGTGCCTGCGTGCTGGACTCATAACTGTCAAAATATTGAGTATGAAACGCTGGACACTGCTCGCCCTCAATTTGCTATGGAGCCGAAGTAACATCTTATCAAACTTGTGAAAACATACTATCCTCTAATCAGACAGTGAGAAAACAAGCCTGTGTTTTGAGCCTGTAAAGAAATGAAAGAGGGAGAAAAATTGTTCTGGTCAGTGCATAACGGCCGTGATAACATAAGTAGTGTACTACATATAAGTGTAGTCACGGATGTATACAACTTGAGATTTAGCGTTAGGCTTGTTTTTCCTTGTTTCGGGGTAAAATGCCTTAAACATTGCATTAATAATCACATAATTAATGGATATTTTGATTGTGTGAGCAAAGGTGTGAACGCTCAGAGTAAACTGAGTCCTCTGTTTGGAAGACTGATGGGACAGAGCTGACCGGCCTGCTCAGGCCTGGCCGATCTGGTCCACCCGGCTCTTGAGGTATCTCTCTCCTCCCACCACTCTTAATGCCCAGCATGGCAGACATACAACCGGCCAGGACTCACAGGGTTTCAACAAAACAGACCCTCCCTCAAACACAGGGGAAATATTTGGGGATTACGACGTACGAGTCAATCACCTCCAAAATAGAGCCCATGAATAGATGCCCAGACCACTATATGGTCACTTAGGCGCAGAGGGCTGACCAAAGAGCACAGTCAGGCGGAAGGAATACAGGCATGCTGGGGGTTGAGAGTGTGAATTTGACTTAATCTGCCCGCAACTGTGGTCAAACTGTGCATTAGTCAATTGTTGCTCGGATATGCAGTATCATGTTTGCTTGACAATATTCTCACATGCCACGGCATCATTTTGCCGCATTTTGATGCGGAAAATGATTAAATTTCGTCCCCACACACCATTAACGCTGATGAGTCCACATGCGTAATTACTCAGAGAAAAGTTTTATCTGCCATCGTTATTCTTGTGGCTGTGAATTATTCATGACACCGGGATCTCTTGAGCATGTGTCTCCTGCAAACTCAAAATCACACTTTCAAATTTGTACACTCACTGCCAAGTCATGACACATATTGAGATGGATAGCAATTACTGTTCATCAGTGTTCAGCAGAATGTATTCAGAAGATGATTGAGGGCACTGAACACATGAATGCTTAAAATTATATTGAACTACATAGAATATTTAATATGGGGCTGCAGTTTGAGCAGTAAAGGGTAATAATGATTGAATGTTTAAGTACATGTGGATTTGTAGTCTCTTTCTCACCTCTCCTGATGGGAGGAGTATGTAAAATGAACTGGTCAAAGTCTGCACTACTTCATATAAATGATTCTGCTGACAACTCAACTCATCTCTGCTAACATCCCCATTGTTAAACAGTTCAGACCTCAAAAAACATTTTAAGGTCTTCTCCTGCTTAAACCAGGTTATTAAGTATAAACATTTGGCTGCCCTGAACAGTGTTTGGAAAGACATGGAAGATTCAAGCTTGTATCTCTGTGGTCAAAATTAATGTGTTACCCAGGATTAAATTTGTGAGCTCTACACTACTGCTTTTCCATCCTTCTGGTTATTGGAACAAATTAAAATCAGCAGTATCTAGATTTATCTGAGAAGTAAGATGTCAACTCTACAGAGGATGAAAGAGGAGGGTGGCCTTTCTGTTCCCACCTTTAAACACTATTCTTGGTCCTTTGTGTTAGGACCCCTCCTTAGCTGGTTTAATCCAGATGTGTCTGTCTGCTGGTTCCCTTAGAAAGTGCTATGACAGAGCCTTGGTCACTCCATTATGTTCTTTTTGCCAATGTTTCTAACAAACAGTGCATCTTACATCTTATTAAAACTTGGAGACTGGTTGAAACATATAGCCGTGTAGCTTTAAACTGGCAAAGACTTTCCCTATTAATCAATAATACAGCACTCCTGATTGGTGGGAGGCCAATAACAGCTCCACAGTTGGAACAGAGGGGGGTGCATTATCTAAAAGACATTTTTAGCGAGGTTGGCTTGTTGGCTTTTTTCTTTTACCTTCAGTTAAGATCAGAACTCAAGGCACACAGTGTCCCCTGTGTTGGGCTCTTGGTTCGACATTGCTGAAATCCATGCTGTAGACTTGTGCTGTGGCCTCCTTGCTTCTGTCTGCATATGTGTTGGTCCCATGTGTCTTGTGTCCGTCTCTATTTCAACATCTTTTGTTTGTTTGTGTGTTTGTGTGTTTGTGTGTCTTGTTGATCTGCAAACTCCATTCCGGCTGTTTTGTTGGGCCCCCCCCCCTCTCCCCATCTTTACCTTTCTTGTCCTGGGCGAGTTCTTACGTCCCAGAGTAATATTTGTTAATTGTTTAAATAAAATGAAAATATATGATCACAAAAAAGTACATGTGGATTTCTATTAGATTAGAGATTAGCATTGTTTTATTTTTGTTATCACTCTACTGACACTCCTATACACATACTTAAACTGGGGAATGTGCTGCATTTTGACTCGCACACTTCACTGCAGCCCATTCAATAAACAACCACGTGCATGGCAAAATCTGATTACATGAGGCAGTTTACTCCTAAACCTTTGGAATTTCACAATGAGATCGTGAACATGGCATCTTGGAGTTCTTGACTTTAATATACAAGAAACATTTGTGCTAAGAATACCTTTTGGGATTAACATGATGCGCCAAAAGAACTTCCATTTAAAGTTCACACAACATTCTGGCATTCTGTCCAAACAGAGAGTGATTAATGAAGTTAATTTGTTAACTTAGGTTCGGGAGCAGTGCCACGCCTAAACCACACCTCTAATCACCGGACAAAACTACATATATCGTGCTGCGCAGCCAGGCTTGTGTCTCTGATTGCTTGACCCGCCCTCCCTTTCCCTCTCTTTCATCCATCTTCCCCCTCATCCCTTCCTGTTGCACATCTCTCTCATGTCTCCTCTAGGTACTGTCTGGGGATCTGTAAACTATTCGGGCAAAAACTGCTTCTGAGAAAAAAAAAACACTCTGAGTCTCCTCCACCCAGTCATCATACATCCTCCCAGACCAGCCATTGGACGACATCCACATCAATTTATCTGAACATTCATAATGTTAATTAAATCTTTAACTAACATATGGTTGTGGCGTGGTCCATGCTAGTGAAAGGGATTAAATGCAATCAAATGCAAATCACTCAGTATCATGTTGCATGCTGCAAGCTCTGTGTCACCTCCCGATTTGAGTCAAATGCAGATTTGAGTTGCACATGCTCAGATTTAAACAGTTTGCGGCATGACTGTCATACTGAAAGTTGTGAAATGCATGAAATTATAAACGTTTCTCATTACGAACAATAACAGAAGATGAGAATCATTTCAAAAAACGTAGCTTTCCATGATTGATTGATTGCTAACGTTAGCTCAAAACGCCATTCCACCGACAGCCTTTGTTGTGTTTAATTGCTAGCTTGTAGCAAAGCTAGCAGTCCTTTCAGAAACGTTTTAGCTATCTATGGTTGTTTTATTGCTAATGTTAGCTCAAAACGCCCTTCTACTGACAACCTTTGTTGTGTTTGATGCTAACTTGTAGCCAGCAGTGAACCAACTTCATTAAGTAGGTCCATTTTTACTGTATTGACATCACAGAAGTTTCTCGTTAGCATCTTGTAGGCTACTGGTCGCAAAGTGACAAATGCGCAACTCACATCTAAAATCGTCGCAAAGTGACGCATGCACAACTCAAATCTGCACTCGACTTATACCGGAGAGTGACACTCCCCCTTGGAAAAAGCTATTTTTATCTACTTTGTATAAACTCAATGTGCAGTATACATGCTGGAATATTGTATAATTGGAAGATTTGTGTATCTCATTTGATAATGTGTCAACTGTATTTTGCTTACTTAAGACAGACATCATGTTAAACCCAACAGTTCGTGCATATAGGCTACTACAATCACTTTTGTCATACTGAATTGCAATCAACATTATTTCCCAATCTTTTTAACTTTCAGACATCTTCCTAAAATTATTTACATTACATTACTGTGCACTTTTTTTCAAACATACAGTACGACATCAAGGCACTTTGAAAAGGAAATTTGATATAATGTATTGAAATTGATGCACACATCGTTATTTGATTGACTCTCCTGACTTTCAATGACAATTATTTTGGGAGTGCTTTTCACTCAAAGTACCACAAAAAGGTCCTTGTTTAAAGAATTTCACACCTTGTTAACTCAAGCTTGTTCATTGTAGTTGTACTTGGATCAAAGAGCGATCGTATTGCACACAGTCAGGTAAATCCACCTGTGGACAGAGAACAAAAAGACCACTGTTGACACCTTATTCTTAGCAAGGCATTTGAGGCGGGGTCACATTCTCCGGCTTTGCAGAGGTTAGACTCAAGCAGAACCCCAGTTCAATTAAACACTACATATAAATGTTTGGGGATTTGTGCCACATATAGAAAATTATATTGTATCTCGGAACAGTCTGCCTTGTAAATGTACAATATGTGCTAATTATTTGTCCTACTTAAGGATGTTTTATTTATTCCTAATATTCTTTTTGTGACCAAATCAAATTTTTCCTTTTTATTTTTATTTCTATATTGAGAAAACATGACATTCATGAACAGTTACAAACAACACAGTGGGACGTCCCAGCGTCCCATGGTCAGAAAAACACAGAGAGGAAAACGTGAGGGAGGGAGGGAGACAAAACAACACATGCAGAAAGAGACACACACAAACACACACACACACATACATAAACAGAAACACACACACGCACAGACAGACACAACAGAAGGGACCAGTCACAAACAAAATAAAAGGTTACTAAAATTCATTATTAAATACAAAAAATGATCATTTTTTTTGCAGAAATCTAGTCCACCAAACATATACAAAATCACAAGTCATCTAAGTATTCCAAAATGTTGCGTTTTGTTTTACTGTTAAAATATGATCATTTAAATTGACCAGGCTTTTAAAATCTGAAACCAAAAGAGGTGAAAGTTTGTTTAACACTCTAATGAGAGGTATCACAGTTTGGAAAAGTAAGAAACACAAATAGCGTTTAACAGCAATATGCTATTACCTGAAAATTCACCTGCGTTTTACTCAGTGGGCACACTTTAACAAATAGGTTTCCCCCCTGACAAAAACCCACTTTGATGTTTTTCCCTGTTGTGTTTAGGCTTTTGTGGCGGGTGGACAACCCATCTTTATTCTGTGCTACCAGGGCTTCAGAAGCTTTTCAAACCACTGTTTTCATGGTTTAAAGCTCTCATCTCATTTGCTGGGTGAGGAAGTGTCGTGCTGCTGTGGAGTGGTGTGATGTTTTGTTGTAAGGGGCAGCCTCAGCTTGCCTCCCCCATTGGGGGGTCAAAGCACCCTGCTTAGTATAGGAAACCAGACCGGCCTTTATGAGACAAAGGGATTCAGGCATTGATTTGACAAAACAGGATTTGGAATTAGATGTTGTAGCACAAGCAAATCATAGCCGGGGTAAAAACAATTCACCCATCAGGGGGCGGTCATCCCTTAGGGGTCTGCTTAACCCCCTGCCTACCCGAGAGGATCAAAGCCACGTCTTCAAGGAAAGGTAAAACCATTTGTCAAACTTCAGGGTGACAAACTAAAACCTCCTATTCAGCGGGAAAAGAGGAAACATTCATTAGTTTATTAGCTTAACAGGCTAAAGGCTAATTACAAAACTCCTACCAAGTCAGTGGTATTGTTTAGGTTGGTATAATTCAATTTCTTTCTTCAGAGCTTTTAACCAGATCTCACAATCTACCTCAGCAGATGCTCACAAACTTAATTTTATTTTATCCTTCATCTTTCTTAGATCAAATCGGAGAATACTCCATCCACTGACGAAGACTGGGAGATGTAGTTGAAAGCCCTGAAATAAAAAGTGGACCTTAAGTTATTATCTCACAGGACGAATCTGTTCTTGTATTTTATCCTGTTATTATTTCATGTATATTGTATGTATGTATATTGTATCCTAGTATTTCATTTATATTTATATTCTGTGCTGTGTGACTGATTTTGCTGCTGCAACACTGTAATTTCCCATTTTGTTGGGATCAATAAATATCTATCTATCTATCTATCTATCTATCTATCTATCTATCTATCTATCTATCTATCTATCTATCTATCTATCTATCTATTTATCTATCTATTTATCTATCTATCTTAACACTACAACATTCGATTAGATTAAATTAGATGAGATAATCCTTTATTCATCCCACAATTCCCTTGTGACAGCAGCAGTATTTCCACAGTAAAAAGCAAACCAACAAACAACTGATAATGTGCAAAAAGCACTGAATGGATGGAAAGTGGCATTATACAAAAACTATTTTAAAGTAAAGTAAAGTGAGGTGGCCGTTGTACAAAAAATACTGCAATGTAAGTAAATAAGTGATGTGAAATGAATAGATGATTGTGTAATCAAAGTAAGTAATCATATTTTACAGCGTGACCATGATGTAAATAATATTACAAAAGTACTCGGAATGGAAAAATATAACATGTTCAATCATGTAGTCATGTCACAACTTTTCTTCCAATTCATTTTCATCCACCCTCAGGTATTCACAGAAATAGCTACTTAAAAGGTGACGAACCAAGGCTTGCCATAAAAACAAACACTTGTAAAGAAACAAAAAAATAAAAGCCACTATGAAGTTAATCACTTGTCAAAGGGCTCATTATTGTAGGAGTGGGACAGGCCTGACAAGATCCAGACAAAAGCAAAACAGCAGAGGCACTTTGGTTTCAATGAGCCTCTCTGCTGGTGCTAGGGTGACATCAGAGGTCCTCTAAGCTGTCCTTTGTATCCTTTCCTCTTCTGCCTCGTCTCTGGGGACGTCCCCCTTGTTCTCACCAGCAGGTTGTTTTCTCTTCCTCTCATTAAGCCCTGATCCCAAATTTAGAAGCCCTCAAAATACCACATCTGACCGTGTTATGACCTTGCATCATGTTCGGAAAAGACACGGGCATGTTTTGGGGACAAGTATACAACCTTGTTTTCTTAAGAAATATGGTATTTACATTGCAAATGGCTTGTCAAAATCACCTTTTGGAGGAAACATTAGTGCTACATTGATCCTGTCTGTTGTGATCTTAAACGACATGGGAGTCTTAGGGAGGAGGTTGGGGTGGATGATGGACGCACAAAGGGAATGAGTTTGACAACAAGGTCATTGTCCTGTTTCCTGCCTGTGCTTTGATTTAGGTTACTTACTTTGATAAGGATTTGGGATAGTTTGCAGTCCGGTTAAATATTCAATTCAATTTTATAAATATGGCGCCAAATCCCAACAGTTATCTCACTGCGCTTTTCATATAAGAGCAGTTCTAGACCGTACTCTGCAAAGTTGTTAACAGAAACCCAACAATTCCCACCATGAGCAAGCAATAGGCCACAGAGGCAAGGAATAACTTATAATTATATTATAATATATCATATTACATTGAAAAAGTAAACACATGTTTTACATATTTAACCTAAACTATGATCCTGCCCTTACTTTTACTAGGTGCTTTTAGTTGCCAAAACTGGGTAGCCTCCTTAAAAAAGCAGGCAAATAGGTTGTCTGGGAACGCAGCTGTACCACCCAGTTTAACGTTTGTTGTAAGGCGGTAACCTTTAGTAACTGCAGTAATTATAATGGGAGCAAAGGAGGAAGTCAGGTGGCGTAGTATTAAAAGTGTCAAAGTCTGTGTTAAAGGAGAAATTGACTGAAATTCTCCTTTAAGAGGAGGCCGGGTTGGATTTCTCATTTCTGAGTCTGTAGCTTTTGTGGAGGTGGGGCAAGGTGGAGGCTGGGGGTGTGGCCTTGACCAACTGCCACTTTGGTTATTTGAAAGCCATGATGTCTCTCTCTCTGTCTCATGGGAGTGGGCCAAATTCTTTGGGCGAGCAAAGTAGAGAAAGGGGAGGTTACCTTACCCCTTATGAGCTCATAAGGAGCAAGATTCCAGATCAGCCCATCTGAGCTTTCATTTACTCAAAGGCAGAGCAGGATACCCAGTGCTCGATTTACACCTATCAGCATTTCTATCCACCGGGGGACTATAGGCAGGCTGGGGAAACGCATGTTAATGTTAAAAAAAACTCATAAAGTCACATTTTCACGCCGTAGGACCTTTAAAAAAATTATATTTATTGAGTTTGACAAAGCAATGCAGGCTTTCCTTTAAAGACATTATGATCTAACAAACCTGCCTTTTTACTAACTTCTAAACTGTTTTATGACTTTAAACAAGATGAACTACTTTCTCACACTTCTTACCCAGTCTCACCCAAAATGTGAACAATGGCAACGATAAGGAGTGTTTGCGATCAGATAAATTCCCTAAAGCCTGTGAACTTAAGGTTGCAGTTCTTAGAATCTACAGCCTGCATTGATGTTTGGATTCCAGTTGTACAATTATACAACATCTAAACTGATAAAAGATCCCATTTATCTTGGGTTTTGTAGATGCGAAGGAGTAAGATCTTCAAAAACGTTTCCCAAAGATTCAGAGAGTCCCCCATTTGGAAATGTTTTTGAAAATGGAGCTTTGTTCACACCTGTGGTCAGCACTTTATTTTGTGTTTTTCCTCTATCTGAGTTTAATCTGCATGCAGCCAGCATTTTGCAGTCTATAGTTCTGAATAGAGTGTAGTGTGTATTGTTATCTGTTCTTCTGTCTCTGTACTTGACTGACTGTGGTTCCGCAGTGGCTTTGAACCATATCCAGGTGTCAGTCCATGTAGATGCATGTTGCTGGGGTTTGGTGCCAACAGTACTACATGTGAAGGAAACTAATCGTCACCTTTATTTAATGCTGTGCCATATACAGTATTGCAAACTTGAATTTAGTTTGAATATCACAAGTAGGTTAATGATGCATTGTTCTGAAGTGTTCTGCATCAGTTGTCAATTTGGCCGTACTTAACATGTATTATTACAGTAAATGAATGAAAGTGTTAATTTCCAACTGATCCTCTGCATGACCCCCAACAATCAACTAATCAGAGTACAAAAACAAAATGGCTGCCACAAAGAATCATGAAGGTCCAAATGATTCAAAGCCTTTTCTACTGGCAGGAATAGAATGTACATACTCTACTATTTTTTTATTCAATTATAATCAAATATGTGTGAATATAATGTATTTTGAGCCTTGAATTTTACCTTTTGGAGTAAAATGTTGTAAATAAAATATGTATGAGGGATTTCTTGGCTCTTTTCAAACCCCCCATAACACTCCCTACAAACAGCCAAGAACCAAGGTGTAGTGTTATTTTTGCAGTTGAAAAAATAGTGTCCTCAACAGTAGCTATGGTAACAAACCCTAAACCAAAAAAATCTGCAAACACATATAATAACTTGAAAAAGGCCTGAAGCACTTGTGAATGATGGATATGCTGCATTGCCTCCTGCTTCTGCTCCTGTTTTGGTTGGTAAGTATACACGGTGTCCTAACGTTCACTAGGACACAATGTGGGACACAATGTGGGACACAATGTGGGACACAATGTGGGACATAACGTGGCGGCAGCTCTTACCATCCCTGTTCAATCTTCAAACTCTTCTAGCCAACTATCTAAGCCAAAAGATGTTGGAGTTCACATCTTCCAATTAATAATAATATAACAAATTTCCTTTTCCTTACAGATAAGCCATCTATTTTGTCTCCTAGTATTAACAGTACAGGACATTTAGGTCCATCAAGCTTTCTGTGAGGGCATTTGTTACCGTATTATTCTTTGATGACATTTTATAATACATACAATTTGAATTTGAAGGATCCCACATTGGACACATTTTAATATTGTTGAGGTATTCCATATTCTATTCTGAGTAAGTGAGCTGTAGAGAGATGAAACCTTGAGTTGCTCTATTGGCACTAAAGTAAATTACAGTGAGTGGTAGTCTATAAATAAATATATAAAGTAAATATTCTTATTAAACAAGAGAACGGTCCAAAAAAACAACGATTCTAAGTTTTTTTGGAGGAGACATTAATAATAAAATGGGTTTGTGTGTGACATTTTGGATGTCTGCATACTGTACGTGCGTCTCTTCACCTCCATTTGACTGAATGCCAAGTAAGGCCAAGTGCTCTGGAAACAATGCGCTACAAGACACATGAATAACATCAGATAACAATAAAAGTATTGTGTTCTTTCTGTTCAACTGTAACAGGTTTATCTCTTCTCAGTGGTTTCCCTTGTAAGAAATGACACAAAGTCCCAGGTATGCTGGGGGCAAAGACTGCAGGGCAGGCTAGTTCGGTATTTCAAGATCTGTATTACAACAGTTAGAGCAAGTCCGATTCTGCTGCCTCTGGGAAATATATTGTTGCCAATCACAATCAGAATGTCACATGTTTGCTGCTAGATTTGAACAAGTAAAACATAAAGTAATAAAAACAAACTAATTTCCAAATGCTTCCGCTTCTCTGACGGTTTCATGTTACCGCAAATCTCTATAGAAACTCACATGTGATGTGTTTGCAGATTCCAGTTGCTATCAGAGACAATGTTTAACAATTTCCAAACTGTTATTGTCTGTATCTGAAAGCCTAGACTATTTTCCCATAACACTCTGGCAGAGATGTACAATGCTGATGTCTCTCCCTGTCCTCTGTGTTCATCTGATAGCGCGCTCACCTCCTTCTTTAT
>NC_048425.1:12751294-12807158 GCF_013103735.1 Etheostoma cragini
CCCCCCCCCCCCCCTTTTTCTTGTTTGTCGCTGTGTTCTCAACGATTTTCTGCACTGTTAATACGCTGATTGCATTTTGGACATTTTTAAGATTGTGACCTGGCATTGCAACAGTGAAACTATCAGAGATGTGGGAAGTGACTGGACTAGCAACACAATTGCACACTTTAAGATTGCATATAAACTAATTAACTTCTGTAACTGCTGTAATCACTCTTTTTTTTATTAACAATGAATGAAATGAATATATGTAAAGTAGAAGGCGTTGTTCACATTGATGAACCCACAGATGATTATCACCTAATTTTGCAGTTTTTCACTTTTATACTCAAAATGGGGTGTCTAAAAACAAGATAAAAACACTCAATCTGCGGAAAAAGGTGCTCAAAACAAGTGAAAGGATCTGTCCATGCAGCAAGATCATTTCACAAGCTTGCTAGATTTATGATTATAGTTTAAAATTAAGAAATTCCCGCTTGAAAAAATTGTCTAACATCTCTAAATCTAACTTTTTTTTTGTTATAGCGTAGGAACTAAATAATTTGGAGTGTAGAGCATTTTAGCATCTTTAGCATTTAGCAAAATAGCCTCTGGGAGGGACTTGTTTTGGTGGAACGTGCACGTTTAAAGGTTGTTTTAGTCCTGCGTCAAAAAACTCAGATTCAACAGATAGTCTAGTTATCTGTCTGACGTGTAACAGGCTAACATAACATAACAGCTTCATAAGGTGATGATATTTCAGTGTTGCCTCAGACATGAATACTGTTGAATTTCTTCCTCGCTGCCATTCTCTCATTTTCTAAAGCGCTAACGTCAGAGTTAGAGCACTAAACAGATTTGTACGGCCTCCTCATCTAAAGACACACACAACTGGAGGAAATCTTTTCAGCAAACAGAAATGAACCAGAATCCCTTGCCATTAGGACATCAACAGGTCCTTTTTACTCAAGACTGTGTAAACAACACTTTGGAGGTCTGATTGTTTACTTATTTAAATATGAGAATGAGGAGAGAAAGAATCTCCCTTTCATTGTTTTTTTTTCAGTGTTTTTAGCTCAGTGACAAGCCAAACTAATGCATTTTGCAATGCAATCTGAAAGAAATCAATACAATAGATCCTGTAAATGTACAATTAATTACACCAAAACTAATAACTGTCAAAATATTTTCCACCTATCCATCACCTCTGACATGTTCACTCAAGCACTGCATGTTCATATTTGCAAAGTACCAACAGAGAGTTCTTTCCCACGACGTGTCTATCACTTAAACATCCATTTCCTTGTCAATGTCTGTCAAGTTGCACAAATTTTACAAAAAAAAAACATACTTAGAAACTTGATTCTTTAAATCCTTCACAAAGGGTTGTGCTCATCTGCCACTAAGTCATGCATTGTTGAGAAGTTCTCCTTGCAAGTGTATCGTTAAATAAAGAACGACACGAAACAAGTAGAGAGTGTAGCCAGAGTAAGTGTAGAACGAAGAACTCTCGGGGTTAAATCTAAACCTGTTTAGACAGTGAAGGTTGCATTCATTGGCACCTGACCAGAACCTTTTAAGGTCTTAATGTTCCCTACCCACACACACACTCACACTTACACACACACACACACACACACACACACACACAATTAGTTAGCGCTTAAGCACTTAAATACCTACACACACAGTGAGCCAGTATGTAGAAGTAAACCTGCATCTCTCATAGATGCACCATGTTGATGCAGATGTAATATGCATGATGAAAATGATTAAAACAGGAACACATGGGTGCACATTAGCCCCCGATCCCCGCCCACCCACGCCCACACACACACACACACACACACACACACACACACACACACACACACACACACACACTCACACAAACACACACACACATACACACACACACACATCCATACCCAGCGCTCATGAGCAAACTTGGCTGTCTTTGGCCCACCATTGTTCACTGGCATTGAGGCATTGCCGGGCTAAGTGAGGGGCCCTGATGGATACCTACCAGACTCAGACCACCAATAAAGGTGTGAGAGGAGAGAAAGATAGTAAATGCAGGAATATTGAATAGGGGAGAAAAAGATGGGAGAAGATAGCAGAATATATATAGATAGGCAAGGAATAGGAGGAAATTCTATTGCCCCATGTATTTAAATGCACAGGTGTGTGTAAGAGTGTTATGTGGATGCTTCCCTTCTTCTCTGCATGGGTTGTAATATGTGTTATATTCACGGATTTATTTCCATCCGCCAATATTTATTATTATATTTATATTAAAATTCCCTCAATAGTTGGTGGAAACCATGTAATGTAATCATGAAATGTGACTCACTTAACTACTCTCAATTTAGTTGACCAAATTGTAAAGTGTTACCATTTAATATACAGCATTATATTATAATATCTTAATCTATCCTATTTTTGCATATAAAAACACAATCAGTGACGTAACTGTAGCTGTCAAATGAAGGTACTACAATGAAAAGTGCAATATTTTATGTCTGACCTACCTGATTAAACCTTTGTTAACATGATTTGCCATATAAGTCACCTGAAATCCTAGCTAACATTGTTACCTTTACTTTACCTTTTTTGTCAAATGTCTAAAAAAACTTTAATTTTTGGAACTGAACTCTACATTTACATTTTTCAATGTTCATTTTCCACCTCAAAGCGAGCTACTGGTCTGATATCCCAAAGAAAGATGGGTACGAATTTTTGACATTAGATGCTGGCAAAGGCGTAACTTCTGCACCAGGCATTGTAAACACAGAAGCCAAGTCCAACAGCAAAGTAGCAGTCGACATCCCTTGGCACCAAAATAATCTTGAAATCTAAACTTAAAGAGTAGTTGCTTGTTAAGCTCCGTCGAGCCTCACAGGCCACATAGAGCACAAATCAACTTCCACAAAGCTTTAATACATAAAATGGTCAATTGCATAAAAGCGCAATGGTGGAGAGAGACTTGTATTCACAAGGAGAAATTAAAACGATTAAATCTTTTGATCACGGCAGCAACCTGACCGACCTGATGGCCATCATTGGTGGCCATTCACCCCCTCAGCACTGAAGTGGGGGCTGCTGTTTGGCACTTATATGACAAGGGTGTGAATTGACAGATGAGAGAATAAACACACAAAGGTCAAGACCCTTCACGTGGTGAAAGAGAGGGGAATTTGTTGTAACTTGAGTGCTGTATTTTCAGAAACAATGCTGCCGTCTTGAAACTTAAGGCGCTGAAATGTTTCCAAATGTCAAAGTCGTGTCACATGGTGACTTCTGCAGCGACTGGGATATGAGAGTTGGCAACAATAACATGATCTGATCTTTGTGCATCAGAAGACTTGCAGCTGCAGGGCAATAAACTAGGATATAGACCTATTTGGATTAACAGTGTGCAGGTACATTGCAACATGAAATCTGAATGTCTTAATAGGACACCATAAAAGATCTAAATCCAGTTGTCAGGATTTACTGTGTAATGATGGGCTTCTGTTCCTCTGCCCTACAGTACCTCCTTACCTCTCCACCCTCCCTCTTTTGCTCCATCTCTCTCACAGTGAGACATAATCAGGTTTTGTGAGATTTGTGAGTAGATTAGCAACCACCTTGTTTCAGATAAGAGGTGCCCTGCTAAAAGCCCTGTCCTAGAAGGCACATTACTGTGATCAAACACCAAATCTGACATGAGCAGATCTGTTAAGAACACAATTAAGACACTGTCTGACCATACTCGAACTGCACCCACGCCTGATAATACCTTCGTTCTGTAGTGGAGATAACAGTTGTGTATGCTAGTTGTTCTGTGTGTTAGATCATGGTAGAATGACACAAACTTAGCTCATCTCGAGGTGAAACTGATCTGCTTTGAAGGCTCTTTGAAAACAGCCATCCTACGATCCAGAGGAAATCCAAAGAGGCAGTGAATGAGTAAATAGACGTCCTTAGCACTGACAAACACCAAAGCTACGGATGTCTATGGGCTTGACACCAACTTCATGAAAAGGCACAAGGAGTCTCTCTTACACCCGATCAAGCATCTGATCAACCTGTCCTTCAAACATTCTAGTGTGCCTTTAGCTTGGAAGGTGCACATGGTCAGTCCCATTTTTAAATCAGATCTTTCAGATTGGCCAATAATCGGCCAATCAGCCTTAGTTGTATCTAAGGTAGCAGAAAAATGGGTTGCCAAGCTAATAATTAAACATCTAAACATAGCCAGTAATCCATTACAACCCGTGCAATTTGGGGTTTTGAGCCCATCACTCCACAGAGTGGAGTTACCTTTTTTTCATAGAAAATCAAACGCTCCCTGGATAAAAGCTCTTATGTTGGTGTTCTTGGATCTGAAGAGGGCCTTTGACATTGTAAACCATCATGTTCTTTTATCTAAACTTACTTATTATAATTTTACTGAGCAAGCTTTCCACTTTAATTAATACTTGTCCAGTAGAAAGCAATTTGTTGGTGTTAGTAACACCAAATACCCCTACTTGACTGTCCAGTAGGGGTCCCCCAAGGCTCCTTACTTGGTCCAATTCTATTCTCACTTCACATTGACAACCTACCTGATGTCCATGTACTACGTCAGAATATTAAAATCCAGATGTATGCTGATGATGTCAGAGCGTCAATTAAGGTTAAATTCAATTTACAGAATTTCAAACAAATCAGGCTAAGTCTAAAAGCCGCAAGAATGTATCTACACACAATGATATTCTCACACATTAAGTACTGTTTTACAAATTGGTAACTAACTAACATGACAAAGCGTAAGCTTATTGAAGCTTCAAGAGACCCATTACAATCTCAGATAAAAAAGCTGTATCATTTTATCACTGTAGCACACTGAAAACCCAAACTATTGAGTTTTGAGAATTTTTTAAATGTTGTGTTATGTCTGTTTGGTGTATAAGGCTATACAACATTGTGCCCCACTCCTGCTGAATAAATTCTTTCAAAGATTTGAGAGAGGTGGTAGTACAAGGGCCTCCACCAAAGTGGACTGTGTGATACCTTTTAGGGGCACCACTTTTGGACAAACTATTTTTTCAGTAAAGGGCAATAAATATTGGAATAGCCTGCCCTCCACAATAAGGGGCCGTCCCACATACATCAATTTTAAAAGTAATTTAAAATTCTGGCTTTTAGAAAACCCAAGCTGCACTCATTTTTAACTTTTTCACTGCCTCACACATTTCACTATGTGTGACAATAATGTTCTTTTGTATTTTGTATTTTGTATTGACTGTTGTTGTTAGTGTGTGCATGCATGCTTGTTACTGTTGTGTGTATGTATGTATGTATGCATGCATGTATGTATGTATGTATGTATGTATGTATGTACTGTATGTATGTATGTTTTATGACATCAGATGGAAATTTGCTTTCTAGCATATTTACATTGTGCACTTGTACTAATGTCCATTAATATGCACTGTCCCTATCTAAACAAACTATTAACAATATGTATACACAATAAATAAAAATGTATAGTGTATATATACTGTATATGTACATTATCCTCCTCAGCATAATCAGAAATAAGACCAATAGAAAATAGAACCAAAAGCTCAATAAATAGTAACACACACATTTACAGAGGTTTTTCCAGACACCCTTCTTGCAAGAAAAGCTGTAACTGGTCTGTATATAACGCCTAAGCAGTCGGCTTAAAAAATCCAGGTGAGAGCAGCTTAATGTGCCTTGATAAACTTCCAAACCTCAAATTCCACATTACAGTGGATGAAATGATAAAATGCTGCATGTGCATTCACACAGCATCTGCATCACTGGCATTTATTTATGTTTTTAGCATTCTTTGTTGATGGATGCATTTCAAATTATTTTCACGTCCTGCACAGCTGAAGTGAGTCTGTACCAACCCCTATCCATCCAGACCTCTCAAAAGTTCTCTATTATCAGGACGCTTGCGTTACAACAAATGCCTGTACACACACATGAACAGATTTTTTTTTTTTTTTTGCACAATAGGTGTTTGCTCTTCTATGCACATGCATGATTCTATAATAGGGCAGGTGGGCAGGTATGCTGCTGATAAGAGCAATCACTTAAGGTTGGGTAGAGAAACAAAAGTACCATCAGTCACTCAGAAGGTTTGGCTATAAAAGCAATAATATTCTTTTATCAAGTTGAAACAGTCTGTTTGTGTGGTAAGTAGTGATATTAATGACTAGCTTAGTCTGCATGAAATTAGTGAGTATTATCCTGAAAGCATACTCCTTGGCCTTTGCTGTGGCAGATCTTCCTTCAGGGAATCATTATCTCTGTAAAACGCAACATGGGGGTCGAGTGCTTCCATCCACTGCCACTTTAACCCGCATCCATTATTCAGAGGGAGTCTAGTGGAGTCAGAACTACAGGGAGACCAAAAGAAGTCGCTAACATCTCACTCTTACATTTACAGATGATTAGGAGATGTCTTTTTTTGTTATTATTTGAAGTGTTTATGCATGCCATATCAGTCAAGCATTTAATAATAATAACATAACAAACTGTATTTATGCATAGGCTACTGCAGTGAATGCAAAAAGTTGAGGAGGACAGTGTGCATGATGTTCAACTTACAGTGCCTAAGTTATAGGTTTCCCTTGGTGACTGTTTGTCACATTATGCTCAAGTTGTTTTCCATGTATTAACTGTAAGGCAATCTGCTGCGTGCAACTGGATCCTACTTAAATGGAGAGAAATGAATGAAACATGTGACAAGGTGTAATTAGTGATCCACCAATCTTGCTGGGTGTTTGTTGACAGATGGGGCTTTTGTCAAGGTAATTTGTTGAACAGAATAACCAGGTAGATAATTACCTGTTGCTTTTGTGACCATTATTAGGGCCATTGTTCTGTTAAAAGCATCCCAATTATGAATATTCATTGCTCAGTAGAGCAACCAAAGAGGGTCATTGTATCTAACTGACCTGAGGCAACATGTTTTTCTTTTCTGAAAAAGCTTGGTTTCCTAATTCAAAGTAACACGTTTTGACTGGTGGTGCAAAATAAAAATAACTCTTAAAACAACCAACACTTCATTGCATTCTAGATTGTAAGTTCCTACAGATCACAATGTCTTAAATGCCAATTCCAGATCATACAAAGTCTTGTCTCTCATTTTTCTTAAACCACAGCTGCAAATAGGCTCATTTGGATCAGATTAGACCACTATTCATCCGGGATGCAAATAAACATGATAGGGTATTAACTAGAGCGGAAAGGGGTGTAACCGGGGTGTTGTATTTCATCTAAAACCACCTGGAGAGGAGACACTTAAGGCGCGCTGGTTCAGGGTGCCACTGGCATTACAGAGACGCCAGTCACTCAGAGAAGGCCACATCACTTGACTGAGTACTTGACTAACTGTATTGGACTTTAAGACGTTGTGTTTGCAACTATTCAGGCAATGGACAGCAGGATCAGACCGCTTGGCCTGGCCGGGCACACCGCCAACCCTCTCGGCAGTTTGCAGGTGCCTCATTCCCTCATGCGCCCTCCGCATCTCATCCTCCGGGGTTGTAACCCCGCGCTGGAGAGGGGTTACCCCCGCACCCCGAAGTGCGCCAGATGCAGAAACCACGGCGTTGTTTCCGCGCTGAAAGGCCACAAGCGTTTCTGTCGCTGGAGAGACTGCGTGTGCGCAAAGTGCACGCTGATAGCGGAGAGGCAGCGGGTGATGGCCGCGCAGGTGGCACTGAGGAGGCAGCAGGCTCAGGAGGAGAGCGAGGCCCGGGAGCTCCGGCTCATGTACCCCGGCTCGGGGATCGTTGGGGAAACAGGGACCCCTCAGGCGGCAGCCGTAGGCCCCGGGGGGCCTGCAACCAGCAAAGCTCCAACAGCTCCCGGTTTTGATGTTTTCGGAGCACACCAACAACATGGTGAGTTGGAAACCATGTTTGACATTGGAGATCATTTATTATTTATTATTATTATTATTATTATTATTATTATTATTATTATTATTATTATTATTATTATTATTATTATTATTATTATCATCATCAAGCAGTTGAAATCACTGCAATATTATTTGATTCATTTGCAATTTGTGTTAGAGTTTGGATACCACAAAAGATAGGCAAATGTAGGCTAATTTTTTTTTAAAGACTGTATTGGATTTTACGCAAACAGAACCTTGCGCATGATATTTTAAACCTGTTTTTCCACATTTCAGATGACAAACTGAGCAAGTACAACTTTTATAACGGATTCATGGGTCGACCCCTATTTGCATCCCACGCCGCACGGCTGCCCTCTCCAACCGACAAGAAAGATCTGTCTCCAAACAAGGACAACGCCGCTGCGTTCAATGACAGCGCAAGTCCATCCCCAGTGTTCGATCAGCGCTCAGACCACATAGAGAGTCCACAGAGGTCACTTTCCTCGTCGGATCCGGAGTCAGGCAGCGAGTCGGAGAAACCCAAGGACTACCGTGGCCTGGACCGGAACCCCACTGATATCATGGCCAAAATCTTCCCCCATCAGAAGCGGGACACCCTGGAGTCTATGGTGAGAACATGCAAAGGCGACATTGTCAGATCAATTGAACTGGTGTTGAGCTCCAAAGGGAACAAAATTGACTCTGATGGCTTGTCTCTGTCTAATCACGCAAACGCGCTCAGGGCTTCCGTTGGACTGCCTGGAGCGCTCGGTGCTCAGGGGAACAAGTCTGCGTTCTCCCCGCTCCACATGCCACCGACGGCCGCTGACAGTCTGTACGGGCTCGGCCCCCGCCTCGGTGTCAGTCCCTTGCGGCTGGCCTACTCCTCTGCTAACGGCGGCATGGCAGGTTTTATGTCACCATACATGACATCCGGACTGATGCCAGTGTTTCCACTGCGTCCACCCTTGGACTCTTACTCCTTCCCGGGCATGATCCGAGACCTTTCTTATCTTCAGAGCAAGGAGTCACTGTGCAGTACGGGTCTTTATACAAGACTTAACAGTGAAAAATGACAACATTCTTTAGGTAGGCTAATCTTACTGTAAACTGCGGGGCTTCAGATTTCGGCCTGCCTTTACATCGCCTTTAAGTGCCTTAAACTCAATTAAAGTGCTGCTTGAAATCAAGGCATTGTTACAATTTCCCTATCAGAACTGTTTCCTTTTTATCGTATAAAATTTGTAAAGATTGTTTATTAATAATTAATAAAGATAACAAACTGTGCTCTTGTTTTAGATGTGTTCATGATTTTGTGCCAATAGGCTCTATCTATCTATCTATCTATCTATCTATCTATCTATCTATCTATCTATCTATCTATCTATCTATCTATCTATCTATCTATCTATCTGCTCTTGAGCAAGGCACCAAACCCCCAACTGCTTTCCATGGGCAGCCCCCCCCCCCCCACTCTGACATCTCTCCATAAGTGCATGCATAGGTAGTGAGCATGTGTGTGTAATTCAGGCCTGTGTGTAACATGTGTAATAACAAAAGAGTTTAAATTGTAATTTCCCATTGTGGGACTATTAAAGTATACATTATCTATCTATCTATCTATCTATCTATCTATCTATCTATCTATCTATCTATCTATCTATCTATCTATCTATCTATCTATCTATCTATCTATCTATCTATCTCTCTCTCTCTCTATCTATCTATCTATCTATCTATCTATCTATCTATCTATCTAATTTCCTACAACATGAGATTAAAAAAGAACACCCACCTTCATATTTTCATTATTTGGCCTATTTTAAAGTGATGCAAATTAAATAAAAAGTTGAACTGTTACAATGTAGTGAATGAGTGTGTGGTCAATGTTGATGGACAGAGTGTTACATCTGGCCTATGAGTCCCATACCGTGACAGGCCTGCTGAAGGGAAGTATGCCACACATGAGTTTAATCTTCAGTCAGTAGGCCTATGCATTTGGTTGCCATGGCAGGCTAACTACTGCCCCTCTTGCTTTAGGTAGGAAAAGCACTGGTGTAAATAATGAAATGCTTAATGGCTGGATTCCATTTAACTGCTGTGAGTTTTAGGATCCTACATATTGGCTCGCTGTCACTTCCACTGGAACTCTTTAATTAAAGGGAGCAATCATTTGTGTTGTTATTAGCAGGCTAACACGTACTTTTCCTGCTGTGGAAAGAAACTCTAGTGAGGGCAGCATATTTTGTCACAATATTCATAACATGTTACCATAGAATATGTTATTTACCAATTACAAAGAAATCTAAGTAACATTAGCCAAAAAAGGCTCACAAATTGCGCCACTTTTCATTTTGAAAAACATCTTTTATTTCGTTTTTGACATTTTAACATTCGCTCCTCACAGCTCATGAACATACGATTGTAGATATAATTGCAACTGATAAAATGCAACAAGTACAACAAGAACAAGTAAGAAAGTGATAAGTACAGTACAAACAAACAAATAATAAAAACGAATAAATAAATAACCAAAATAAAAATTTGATGGACTTCCAAACCTTGTTAAGGATACTGACAACAGATGTTCTACATCAGATACAACTGTAGCTTTCTTATTTCTTGCTAATTCAAGAAACTCAAAATGTATTTCAATTTCAATTTGCAATGTAGTTTGAAACAAGGTCTTGATTTGGAACATTTTGATTTATGAATATGAGACTTACCTAATAAAATGAAAAGATTAACAATATTACATACATTTCTATCTTTACATTCAAAATATGTAATACTATGTTTTCCTTCAAGTGTGATTGTTTATGTTGTTTTAGACATTTTGAGATGAGTTAAAGATTTCTGTCTTTTAACTGTCTATGTTTCTGTGAACAACATTCTCACTCAGGATTGGTTAAGGGAATCACACGTGGCTTAAATAAAAACCCAATAGAAAAGCTCAGAAGCGTCACGAGACCGCATGTTTCAGGAAGTCAGGACATGGCCAGTATAAATGTTGGATGTCATAAGTTTGAAACACCTTTGAGCGGGTTTTTGCGAGGCAGGAGGCAAACTGTTTACAATTATGCCACCTGACATGCGTTTCCACATTATTATCGCCGCTGTCTTTTGGTGTGGATTCGTAGACTCGCGGAAAATAAGAGGAATATCTTCGTCTTGTAAGTTCACTGTCCCTTTCGAGCTAGCTTAAGGCTAAGTTGCTATCATGCTATTTGTAAATAACAGTGCACGGTGTAACGTGCTGTGACTTTAACAGTTCATTATCTTCAACTCAGACAACATGTCGCAAGTTCTGATCAAGTTGCCATGGCTGCAGATAGTTTTTAACAACTGTACACTGGATTTGAAGTTTCTTCTGGCTAGTAGAAATAAAACCAACCATTTTCAAATAGTCCCACTAACATTAGCATTTATGTACAGTCTCTGGACTCAAGCTCTGAGCTTTTATCCTGACATAAATGTTAGTTATAGAAACCTCATGTTCAAAGTCTTTCTCTCTGTTTGGATACAGTTCTAGCTGCAGTTCAAGGTCATATGCATACATAAGTCTGTAATGTTTTTATTCTGTAACAGACAAGCGGTTCTACAGGGAGAGGAAGTCTTTTCTGTGCATTGATGGGTCGAAGATCATCCCCTTTGAGCAGGTGAATGATGACTACTGCGACTGTGAAGATGGCTCTGATGAACCTGGTAAAAAGTTCAACTATGGGCGAGTGGGGGTCTGTTTACCAATGTTCTTAAACTGTGATTCACCACTGTGACCTGCACTGTTAATAATTACTTCACATTGAATTTCTGTTTGTGGGGCAATAACATCATTTGACTTACTTCTCAGATATGTTTTTCATAAAATAAGTGATAAATATGTTTGAGAATGCGAAAGATTCAGTTCATTGTACATTGGTGGATAGATAAACGTATATACTAAACTGAGTGCAGAAAAAGCAAGAAGTGGAGTGATTGACCCCATACTGTATATTGGCAGCTGATACAGTCATGCCCAATTTGAGGTGATGTGCATAAGCCGCTTTCTGACCATGTAGTTACAGGGACATAGTTATAGGAACAGTCCATTTCTAAACAGTTCTACTAACTACTTTCCCCCATAACCGTTTTTTTTGCCATTTGCTTTGCGCTGGTTAAGTGGCCATAAGAACTGGTAGGAGGGGTAAGGGAGGCACACAAGCACGGCCCCGGTCTTTATAGCGTTAAAATCAGAAAAAATGTATGAACTAAATCTAATGTTTAGAGCCTATGTCATAATTTAAACAAGTCTCCCAAAAAGAAACTGGTAGGCGCATCTCTCGTGTGTGTCTGTCTGTCTACTCGTCCTTCCGTCCGTCCGTCCGTCTGTCTGTCTGTCTATCTATCTTTCTATCTATCTATCTTGAGACCTCCAACTTACAGCGGGGTCTCTGAGCATGACTGGCTAGCTGGCTGTTGTGTCACTTTATGGAGCTTCTTAACTCGGAAAACTTTGAATCAAATTGTCAATTTGGCAACAATTTTTGCACTACTGCATTTATTCAAAATCTAAACAGTTAATTTCTCTCCTAATACAGTCTCAGAAATGAATTTACTGATTCATAAGATGACCAAAATTGTCCCTTTGTTGGTCTGTCTGTACCGGAAACCCGGCTCTTGTTGACCTAGGTTCCTATGCGGAAAAGGGAACAGCGAAAAGACCCTGCCCTGAAGTAAGAGCTGAAATAGTTACAGGAACTGCGTGTGGTCAAAGGAACTTAAAAATCAGGAAATTGTTCCAGTCGTAACACGAGAAAAAAAAAGTTTTAGGAATGTTACGTTCTAGGAACTGCAAAAATCCCTCCTATGGGAAAGTGGCTGTACAGCATAGTACACTCAAACATTACAAAATAGTTGTCCTTTTTAAAGCGTACTTTATTACATCATTAAAAACAAATTAAAATAGTTTGCAGATAAGACTAAGGCTAGCTTACCTCCACAAGGAGAAACATTTTGTCTTCTAACCCCTATTTTCAACTGGGCGCGTCTGCGCAGCGTTCCGGAGGCGCCCCGACCTCTGTGACCGCAACTGCTGCCATCGAAGTCCATGCTTGATCTTCCACCAGCCGCGCCACACCGCATTCCAGAAGCGCGAAGCGGCTCTTAGCTCCGCACTGCTAGAGATACGCGCCAGGTGTATCTTCACGCAAGCTGAGGATAAAAACATAATAGGACATCACCAGAAAAGAGGAGGCATGGAGTTTAATTGCACTATTGCTAAGAGTGAAAGGTAGATACTAGCTTAATAAATACGGGATTGTTCTGTAAAATATGTGTAGAGACAAAAAAATCTGTTAGTTGGGCAGCAAGATGCTCTGCTTCTGAGACACTCCTGGTGTGGTATGGCACCTCGCAGGACGCAACAAAACCAGAATGCAGCCAGACGTGCCCAGTGGAGAATCGGAGTAAGAGTTGGTGCAAGCAGCTATAAACCGCACACTGCTGCCACTAAGCACCCACCTGTTACTAGGTGACAGGTGGGCCTGGGTGGCTGTTGAAAAACAAAATAAAAAAACAAATTCAAGCGTTATTTTTTACAAGTGATGAATGAAAAGAGACATACTATTAAGTTAATCTTATCAGCCCTTGTGCATGTGTTTTAATTTGATTAATTTATATCTAAAAGTTTATTCTGCAGTGCTGATGACCCCCGCTTCTGCCCCCACGTAGGCACCTCAGCCTGTCCTCGTGGCCGATTCTACTGCACCAATCTGGGTTTCCGCCCACACTACATCCCATCATCGCGAGTCAATGATGGCATCTGTGGTGAGGCTTTTCATATTGCATTACATTGGATCAAATAATAGTCTCCATAATAGAGAGGGGACTTTATAAGCATTATAGAACCTGAAGTGAGGCAATGGATTAACAATGTGTCTCTCTCAGAGTTTTTCAAGGACAACAAGGGCAGCCACTGAAGCATTCTTGCAGCAAATGAATTGCTGTCTTAATTATTCAGAAATAGGTTGTGAAAAGGTTTGATGTTATTTTGTAACTTGTTTATTTGTGAGGCAGCGTGAAGTTTCAATCAAACTATGTTCCTTTTTAATTCTGTTAGAATTTATGTTTGCTTTTTACACCTCTGTTTGTTTTATGCAAACATTGACAGGAATTTATATTTTACATGTTAAAGGTCCCATGACATGGGGCTCCTGGGATGCTTTTATTTAGACCTCACTAGTCCCCAAATACTGTATCTGAGGTCTCTTTTATATAGACCTTAGTGGTCTACTAATACTGTATCTGAAGTCTCTTTTATATAGACCTTAGTGGTCCCCTAATACTGTATCTGAAGTCTCTTTTATATAGACCTTAGTGGTCCCCTAATACTGGATCTGAAGTTTCTTTTACATAGACCTCAGTGGTCCCCAAATACTGTATCTGAAGTCTCTTTTATATAGACCTTAGTGGTCCCCTAATACTATATCGGGGGTCTCTTTCCCAAAATGTATTCTTGGTGCAGAATTACAGCCTCTAGCCACATACTAAGCTTTCCTTAGTATGTGCCATTTCTTAGTCTGTAGCTTTTGAGGTGGAGGCTGGGGGTGTGGCCGTGACCAACTGCCACTTTGCTCCTTTGAAAGCCATGATAGCTCTCTCTCATGGGCAGGCAAAATTCTCTGGGCGGGCAAAACAAAGAAACGGGAGGTAACCTTGCTCCCCAGGACCTCATAAGGGGCAAGATTCCAGATCGGCCCATCTGAGCTTTCCTTTTCTCAAAGGCAGAGCAGGATACCCAGGGCTCAGTTTACACCTATCACCATTTCTATCCACCGGGGGTCATAGGCAGACTGGGGGAACTCATATTAATGTTAAAAACCTCAAAGTGAAATTTTCATGCCATGGGACATTTAAGAAAGTTTCCATGTAAACTGTCACTTTTTTTTGTCTGTAGTACAAACAAACAGAGTTAGACACAGAGTCGACACAGCAAACATGGCTCTCTAACACCCGCGTACCAATTTGCTCACTCTCCTCCGCGTTTTCCTTGAATAACATCCTGTCCTTTTCCTCAAGGCTTTGCTCCATTCTTTCTTGTATAATCTGCCACACTTTGTGCCTAATCAGATGTTTTTCTGCCCCCTTTCTCACTTTTGTTTTCCAGTAGCTCTCCACTTTGGATAAAATCAGTACATGTAGTTGTCAACATCTACTCTCTGTCACCAGCGGTTTCAGCAGCATAGACAGCACGCAAACCATAGCAGGTTAGAAATTGTAGGATTAAAATCGCAGTAGTGGAATATTTCTCAAAGCAGCAGCATCTTCTGTTTTCTCTCTATTCTTCTCCCACCTGTCTTCTCATACCTTCCCTGCCTCAAGTGGAGCCACTTAATAGATGTTGAGAGATTTTCATTGGCTTCCCTTCCTGGGTAGACTGGGTAAACCCCACCCAATCTGCCAGTGATTTCAATTTGCCCTGCAGCTTGGTCTGGAAACCTTTAATTCTCCTGCTTCAGTTCACAATTTGCGAACCAATCACAAACTGACTTTTCTACCTGCCTACCTATTGGCGGGTTTAACACGATGATGATAGAGAAGCATCCAAACAGCTTCTTGTTTACACTCAGCATGGCGGCTACCAAACACCACTCAAAGTGCAGCAGAGCCGTTGATGCCGCTGTCGCGTCTACGTCACTCGGATGGTTGGTCTGATTGGTTTAAGGACCATCCAGTTGTGTACAGAGTCATTTGAACTATGCCCGTTGGCCACGCCTCTTGTGCAGAGAACATACAGAGCAGACTCCCCAGACCAACGCTCAATCTCAAAACTATTGAGCTTTGCTTGGTCTGGTGATAACCAGACTACTTCCTGGGCTCTAAAGCCCTCGTTCCATCGGTCACCAATAGGGATCTGGGGAATTATGAAATATCACACTGTGCCCACTCTCTGTGGGGAAACATCTGAGCAAAAGCCAGATCTGAGCACTTACAAAACACCATCCAGCAGATTGTCTGTGGCTGAGACCCTCTCTGAACTAGAGAGAGAGATGTCATAGAGACACAAATATCTAATCTTCCTTGAGGTTGAAAAGTGCCTCAAGCCTTAAAGTGAAGATTTCTGCCACTCTCATGTCTGTCTATTAGGTGTAAGGATGCAGAGATCAACCACTTGGCTTAGATTAGCACTAACACTGGAAATGGGAAGGAAACAGTGAGCCTGGCTCCCTTTTTACTCTTCTCCTTTTTTCTTTTCTACTCTTTTTGTACAGATTAAACAAACAACATTTAACATGTTAAGTAGTGAGCTTTAGAGGTGTAGATAGGAAACATTTTTGAAAACTTTGGACAGAGCCAGGCTAGCAGTTTCCCCGTTTCAAGTTTTTAGGCTAACAGATGCTAAGCGCCTTCATATTTATGGCAGAGAATGCTTTAAAAAAACGTGAATAAGCAGTTTTCCCAAAATGTCAAACTATGTTTTTTAAAATTATTAACCATTTTATCAATGAAGTAGTTAGAAAGTAGGGCGGGGCAACAGGGAGAAAATCATACATCACGATATTTTTTAACAAATACCTCAATATTGATATCGTAACGATATTTTAGTGTCGACTATTGGTGCTTTCACAAAATATTTACACAATGAGATTTTTGATAATCATCAGTAATGTGAATATAATGACTAAGTGGGTAAATGCAAGTAATAGAACAGGTTCAGAAAATGGCATCACTTTACTGTAATACAGCCTTTAAAACCAGGAAAAGACAACACCTGTGCCATATTAAGATATCCAAAATCTAAGATGATATATATTCTTGTAAAATATCATTATAATTTTCCACAGCCCAATATGGCATCTTTAAAATATTCAGCTAACCACCATATATGACAAAGAACAGCAGCAAATTCTCAAATTTAACCAACTGGAACCAGTGAAAAGAATTAGTGAAATGATGAATTAATTACAGAATAGTTTCTGATTCATTTTCTGTCGATTTGAGAAATCTATTAATCAGCTAATTGTTTTAGCATTACTCTCATTACACCATAGCTTTTTTTTGAGTAATTTTTTTTGTCACTAAATGTAAATGAACATCACGTGATGTGCTGTATGTTGAAAAGCAAATGGTTATAGTGGTCACATTGTTTTGGGCAGAAATGGACCGATGCTGTGCTCCAAAAGCACCTGAAAGGTATTTATTTGTTAGTGATGATGTGGTTTTGTTGAGCTTTGTTATTAACTTTAATCTGTGTTTGTTTTGTTTTTTTTGCCAAATGATAGATAAATCGCATAATTTAGAGTAGACATGTGGCTCCCCTCTTCTTGCTGATATATTGAATGCTCTTCTGTTCTCTTGTATGTGCTTTGGATTGGTTTCTCCTGGGTCTCGTGCCAGATTGCTGCGATGCCTCCGATGAATACAACAGCCACGCTCACTGCCAGAACACTTGCTGGTCAGTTGAATCAAAACCGAGATTCAATATTTATGAAATAACACATGCAGATTTTGACTCAAATATGGCATTGGAGGCCCACACATTGCTAAAGATATAAATATTCAACCATTCCATTCTTTTTTAGGAAAACTACCAAACAGTACATTTTGGGCAATTTTATAAAAGTGCAGATCTTTTTGAATCCAAGTTGTCTTTAACATAAGGATATTTATCACAGCAGCAGTGTGCTAGACGTGCTGCACTCAGGTGATAGGGAGTCATTCACTGTGCCACCAGGGGGCATGGTGTCACTAGTATTTAAAACCCTGATGTAGTTCAGACCTGCTCTTGTAATGCATATGCATTGCATTGTTGTTCATGCACGATGAAAACAGATCTGACTCCCCACCTCATAACATATTCTTTTTTTCTTGCTCTGTAAATCTGTTCTCTCAATAACCAGATACAAAGTAGGGATCTGAGTCAGATCTGAGTCTTCATCGATACCATTATCGATACTTTTCTGTTATTTGGTGAAAAGTTGAGACGACAAATTCTTAATATTAACAAAACTAGGGGTACAACGGATCACAAAACTCACGGTGCACATCACAGTTTTTGAGTGGCGTATCGGTTGAATTTCGGATCAGCAGAAAAAGTTTGGGGAATTTAAATGATTTTTTAAACTTAATAACTTTTAACAATAAGAACTTCTTTCACCAGTAGATTAATGTTAAACGACAAAAACAGAGAAGAAAAGGGTATTTTACAATAACTATGAATGCATCACAAGGTATACCATTTTTCAGTAAACGCAACCCTCTTTTTACTGATGCTTAAAGAAAGAAATACACAAAATATCATACATTGACATGGTATAAAAATACATTTGTCTATACAAAAACAAGATACATACAACAACAAAAAATAACATACAAAACTGAGATGAAATTTAGGATTTCCAGACTGTAAACACAACCTTTTAGTCAGTGTTGTTTTTCACACATCAGTGACTAGGGGTGGGAATCACCAGACGCCTCCCGATACGATATCATCACCATACTTATGCCACGATACGATATGTTTGCAATATTCTGCAATATATTGCATTTATAACCTTTTTTCCAACTTCTAATTTTTCCCAATTTCAAATGATGTCCCCAAAAAAGAACTGTGTCAACATCTGTTTTATCTAATAAGAAACGTTTATTGCTGCAAAACGGGATTGTCATGCACACAAACTAAACAACACATATATGATAAGAGATCCCCCCCCCCCCCCCCCCCCCCCCCCCCCCAGCAGTGATCAGTGCTAGTTTGTGTCTTTTAAGCTCAAAGCTTTAGCGGCAGACAGTTGGATGTCCAAGCATTGGAATCCTCTACAGTGAAATACAGTCACTCACACACACACACACACACACACACACACACCATTTAGCTGCCAACATTTTAACCATGCTTAATCCATTAAATTACTTGCTAACGGTAGGCTAACATCAATACTACCAAGTGTAATGTTAAGCAACCTAGTGTCCCATGCAGCAATGTTTCTGTTGCCTCTAACGTCCGTTTCGGAGCATCCGAGGGCAACGCAGACATTTAGCTAAGTGGCGACGAGCTCTATTCCGTCCCATAGATAGGGCTACCGGTTGTTCAGACATCGGCGAAATGCGAAAAAACACAAGCCCCTGCCAGGGCATATTTATCATCATTTATTTTATCTGAGCTGCAAAGATGGACCATACTATGATGCTGAAATGTAGCTTGTGTGTAAATGTAAATTCTAATATGATAACCCACTTTTTTGTTGACAGTCCTTGTTATTTCATTCCCTGCCTCATGCCTCAAAACCACATACAAGCAGAGTACATCTCATTAAGTTTTCACAAGGTTCACGCTCATATTGTGTTTGCCAGCCTTTGAAAACAATTTAGTTCAGCCACAGAGCAGCCCCCATCTTATTTACTCTTCTGTTTTCCCATTTGGAATCCCGCTGCATTGTTGGCCCTTAAAAATTGGATTGCGCCATCTCAATGACCATAGCAGGGGTGGCCGATGTTTTCTCTCAGTAATGATGGGACTGTGCATGCTCTCCCTCTCCTCCAGGAATCTGGGGCAGAGAGAGAGGGCATACGTGGAGGGGCAGATGAGGACCTTGGACGAGGGTTTGCAACTCAAGCAGCAACTGATTGAGGAAGGAGTGATGCTCTGGAGAGAGAAACAGGTACACTGAATTCTGCTGAAGTAACTACTACTGCATGGCATGTAGTAGTAACAGAGGATACTCATCAGGGGTTTCCCTCCAAAACCTTTTTTCTGAAAAGTGAAAGAAATACACTTGTGTTTCTTACTGCTATTTACTACACTTAATAATTACTTGACATACACTATTTAATGGACCTAATATATATAGTGTGTGTGTGTGTGTGTGTGTGTGTGTGTGTGTATATGTATATATGTGTATATATACAGTATATGTCTATTGCAGCCTATATACTGTATTTCAAATTTGTCTCATACACGGTACAGTGTGTGAAATTCTTTGTGAAGTAAGAGAATTAAAGAATAAGGGGGTGGGTGGGGCCGGGGCTAGCCACAGTTCTCATTGTGCAGACGGACAGCCTGAGGGAGAAGCTCCTCCTCATCCTCTCTGAGTTTGTTCTCAAGCATCGATAACCCCTCCCTGATGGCAGCAGAGAGAACAGGGACTGGGCTCCCTGAGAACCGTTGTGTCCTTAGCCCCGCAGCGCCTAATGTTAATGTCCTGTATATTGGTGAGAGGAGCTCTAATGATCCGCTCTGCCAAGCGGACCACCCTCTGAAGGGCAAGGTTGTCTTTTTGAGTGCTAGCACCCATCCGAATGGTGATGCTCCCAGGCAGGTTGCTCTCTATAGTGCAGGTGTAAAGGTTCCTGAGCCCCTCGGTGTGAGCTTTAACCCTTGTGTTGTCTTCCTGTCAACCGTGCAACGGTTCAAAACCTTTGTTTCTTTTCCCTGTGATGTTTTTGTCTTGTTTTTTTTTCTGCACCTTTTGACATTTTTGTGGGTTCCCCCCCCCGCACACACATTTTTAAAGATTTGGGACATTTTAGTAATTTTTTTAATGTTTTTTTTTTAATGCTATAAAATTTTACAAAACATCAAAATTTAAAGAAAGCAGTGGGCTGATCATTTATTTTACTTGTGAAGAGCGTTGTGTGGAACAATTCACGTTATTCTTCTTCAAATTTGGTTGAAAGACACTTTCCGATTTGAAATTTTTGTTTTTTTTGAAAATGGGTCAAATTTGACCCGAGGACAACACAAGGTTTAAGTCTCTCGGGCATCTGAAATGGTGAAAACGCCGACATCACAAGAGAGGTGATGTGGCGCGTCGATATTTGGTCCCGACTGATATGAACCCCAAGATACAATTTCGTTGTTCATTTTGCACAATAACAATAAATCTTGTGGTTCTGAACTTCTGATTGGTCTTTGGATATTTAAAACTGTCCACCCTCTCCAGAGTTTTAATCTAATCCTTTGATCAGGAGAAAACCGGCGACCTTTCATTGTTGAGAAACAGAAACATCCTGAACATAATTGTAATACATAACGTTGAGAACTGTGTAGGATCAATAATGTACGATCATTTCTACATTTGAGTATCAGTTATATCCCAGAACTAATGACCTTTTTTCAACTTTTTTTTTATTCTCGAGTTTAGTTTGGTATGCTTCATACAATAATTCAATACCTTTTATCCTATTTTCTTACAGACTAGGACACAATGTGTGTCCTGTAGCCTGCAGTCAACATGGTGAACCCAGTGATGTATTCTGAACTGCGGCCCAGATTCATATACGTTATGTAAACTAATTTCTGGCCGCACTGCATTCAGTGATTTCATCTGGAATATCTGGTTTACATTTCATACCAGCATCCTGGGTATCATTCTGGCCAGTGGCATGTTTACTTCCTCTGTTTGTCGATAACAATGTCCAGATTTTGACAGAATGCCCCTAAAATGATCATAAAGATTTACCAGTGTGTTCTATCTTGTAGCTATTATGTACATATATTGTTTCTGTTCTCAATAGATCTAATCAAGTTTTCATCTTGGATACTTGTAATGCCTCTCAGTAACTGCAGTGTTATTACCTGGAATGTGAGCTGGCATACTTAATGGATGGGGACGTTGAGGTTAACTTGCTTTACGATTTGCGCTCCAAGAATTCCTGCTTTGAGCAGCTTGTGCCCTATGACATTGTTTTGACAATACATGTTCATGACATCTGCTACTACAGACGTCTGTTATGAAGTTTCCAACACCACACTAGCCTGCTGTGCAGTTAGTTTTTGCCATGTCAATGTGAGATGTTCACTGTTTACTAAAAACTTTTTTTCCAGCCCCTAATTCACTTGCATCACTGTTTTTTAGTTGATGAATGTATTCTTAATCTATTTCTCAGTGAATCTGTCCTATTCTAATTCTAATTCTAGCATCTAGTCATTGGGATTCCATATACCTCATATTATTCTCATGCCAGAAACTTTTTATTTTACTATGCTTTATTTGCAATCACTCTTAAACAGTATACACAAATAGTGTTCCAGCCAAGAAGGTTTGGGGGGGGGGAAGCACAGAAGGGAGGGGGGTGGCATGTGGAGAAGAGAGGGGCAAGCTAGTCTCGTTTTGTTTGAAAATACTTTGAACGTCAAGAAGAAGTAATGTCACCCAGCATTGCTTAGAGCACCTTTAGGCCCATTTTAAATCAATGTTATGCTTCAAGAAGCAACTTCACAGTTTCCTCTGCTCCCCATTAGCACGTTCAACAAGCACTAGGCCAAATTAAAAACTGGAGCCCTGGAGTTTGTTGCAAATTAAATTGGTAAATTTTGCAGCTGAGGATCTCTTTAGATGTTTGTAAGTTACATTTACTGGTTCAGTGGTCTCATTACTTAATACATTATCTTAATTAAAGGTCTCATTGCTTAATACATTATCTTAATTAAAGGTCCCATGACATTGTGCTCTTTGGATGTTTTTATATAGACCTTAGTGGTCCTCTAATACTGTATCTGAAGTCCCTTTTTATATAGACCTTAGTGGTCCCCTAATACTGTATCTGAAGTCCCTTTATTATATAGACCTTTGTGGTCTCCTGATACTGTATCTGAAGTTTCTTTTATATAGACCTTAGTGGTTCCCTAATACTGTATCTGAAGTCTCCTTCCCAAAATTCAGCCTTGGTTCAGAATGAAAGCCACTAGAGCCAGTCCCACAATGAGCTTTCCTTAGAATATGCCATTTCTGAGTCTGTAGCTTTTTAAGAGAAGGGGGGGCAACATGTTCAACATGTAATTTTGGTCATTTTAAAAATAAACATGTTGGATTCTGTAAGAATTCCTGGTGCAGCACATTCACAGTTCTCTGACTCTCAGTGCTATACTCAATCTGTGTTATTTTGTGCAATAATTATGTGGGAAATTACTTTTTTCTTTTTTCAAGGTATTTCGAAGCACTTTACAGCACAGTTTGTAGCATTTCAAGAATGTCAGGTTTGCTTAAAACATGACTTGCTTCTAGTGGAAGACACAGTTAAAAAGATACCAGTTGTTTGACTACAAACAGATATTTTACTCAAGGCCACTTTTTATCTCACATGCACGCACACGCTCACACGTGTCCGATTTGCCAGCTGATGGTCTCCCAGTCTGTACCCTGCACTCTTCTTCTCTGTTCCGTTCTCTTTATTTATTTTTTTTGTTCCATTTTCTTTTCTGTGGCGGCTGATTGGCAGATCGAGGCTGAAGTGTCACCCAGCCGCACATTGTGATCCTCTTCTCTTAGTGTCTTTGTTGATATGGCAGGGTTACCTCAGGGGCCTCGTCTGGGAAGCTCTACACAACGGCTCGAATGTGAACTCTTCTTGAGGTTCAAGGTTTAAAGAAAAATCTTCTGTTAAAGAAACAGAAACGTTTTAATCAAATTAGATGCCTTTACATAATGAATGTAGCATGTCAGCACTGCATACCCGGCATAGAACCAGCAGAAATAGGCTGTTAATTGAATACAAATAGGTATCCAATAAAATCCTCTTTCAGGAGATTTGTAATTATCTTTCTGTCAGCCCTGTCAAAGTGTACATTTTAACGCATGGGATTATGTGGATTATATGACTCTTTTCAGACCAGACTGACTATTACAGCTTTTCTGGAGATTTTCTGGAGAAAATCTTAAACACTGTGTAGTGAATCTGAACTCCTTGATCGTTTAAAACAAAAAACACTATCATTAACATATCCAAATTGGAATATTGCTAATTTCCTTGTGACTAAGCAGATATTCATTTTTTAAAGAGTTGATTTGCAGGTAATTAGAAATAAATAAATACATTTAGTTTATGGATACGCAAATCTATCTAAACCAAAACATTAGTCCATCGGTTTATGGGGTTTTACATACAGTATTTTAAAGTGCCCATATTATGAAAAAAATCACTTTTCTGGGATTATTTTGTCATTTTGTGTACCTTTGCTTCCACACGCAGACAAACTATCCCTGCTGTTTTGTGTGAGATACTGCCCTCAGTCTCTGGGTGACTCGTTCAAAATCTGCACGGCTTTCTACGTCATTAGCCGAGGCAAGGTGGCTAACCGTAGCATGCTAGCTCATTATCAATGGCAAAACACTGCCACATCACACACTAGTTCACCATCATCTCCAAAAGAACTACTTCCATGTCCCTGTTCTGCAGATATGTGCCCTCGTCTAGTAAAAGTCTCCGAGCTAACCCTGCCTTGTGCTGACCAAAGTTGGAGAAAGAGTTATCTCGCTGACTCCCAACAAAGATAGTATAGAAGTAAGATGTCTCACTCTGTAGCTAAAACAGAGACCTAAACACACGGATTGAAAAGAGGAGCAGCAGCAATGTGCAGTACAACAAATATCTGGTGTTTTTTAAAAAAAAATGAAACCATGTAAACCTATTCTGGTACAACTTAAAAATACGTTTATGAACATTTTTTTTAAATAGTATGTACGCTTTAACACTGAATGAACTTTTTACATGTTGTGGGTGTTACTCACAAGAAAATGTGTTTTTGTATACTCAAAATGGAGTCCATAAATCACCGCCGCAAGCTGAAGGTGGCTAAGCAAGCAGCATGGCCTAGAAAGGTAGTCATCCCTAACGGAACCAAGCAGAATCCATCACTGATATGAGAGTTTTGGAGGAGGGTTTGGGAGGTGGTATTGACATGCACGCACGTACGCACACACACGTGCAAACAAGGAGCTGCTGCTCTTTCATATTAATTGGTCCATTACAGAGAGTGATGATAGGTTGTGCTTGGTTGTCAAAAGCTGTCATATTTGGTTTGACAGGAACACCTCCTGACGCAAGTGATTTAAATAGTCCATTGTGCAGGCCCGACTGCTGCCGTACAAGGTTTTGTAAATACATGAGCTGGTTGTGGTCTGGAGGTAGATATATTACTAATGCATAAAGAAAGATAAGGTAAGAGGAAGCGACAAGGACAGAGGTGGATGCTAAAAACCTTTTTTCCACCATTGTCTCTAAACACTTTTAAGGCTAAAGGCTGTTGTTGGGAAAGTGTCATTTGTATGTTTTAAATGCAGTAGATGAGTGCTACAATTTACAAAAAGAGGGAGCAAAGATTAAAATTATGAGATTGGAGCTGAGATTGGTGGCAAAGTGACATGGGAGGTTTAATTGAAACCCAATGTCTGGAATTTCTTTTTTTACTAAATGATTTGACATTTCTAATTAAAAAGGGGCTTTCTGTGTAGTTCTATTTTAAGAAAACTATTACAGATGTTTTTTTTTTTTTTGAGTAACTAGAAAAGCATGGTACTAAATGTGTTAACTAATTGAATGGTATAAAAACAGCTGAAATGATGTTTACCATGTCATGCTAATCTTCGACGCTGTGTTTGTCTCTCTTTAGGCCCAGCTCAGAGAGCTTCAGCAAGTAGCTGAGGACCTACAGATCAAACTAGAGGAACACAGAAGGAAGAAACATGAGGCCGACCGACTCAAGGAGCAAAGAGTAAAGGCGTTGGAATCAAGGGGCAGCAGTAAGTGTTGGTCCACCTTTAACCTGCCATGATTTGGTTTGTGTCCATTCAAAGCAATTTGCTCTGTCCCCATGATTGCTTCAGTTTACAGATATAGTTAGGTAATTGTTACAGCTACCACAGGGCAGCATTGTTTTTATTTCAGCTCAGCTTTAAATTGAACAAAAGTAAATCGACCTTAGCTCCTCAAGCCAGATAGTCAGGATGACAAATGGTAGGATATCAGAAACGGCTGGAAGGGTTAAATACAAATGCCTGTGCCATTGAAATAAATGAACTAGGAGAGGAGTGCTTAGCAACAGCGTACTGCAGTCCCACAGCTCTCCTTTTACGTTCCTCAACCCTTTGGAGAGAAGTTGCTTATGACTCACAGGAAAATTCCCTTATCGCTCTAAGCACAAGCTAGCTTGGCATTTTAATGACGTTCAGACTTGCACATGTGAATGTACAGAAAGTTGTAGGACTAGATGGGAAATGGGCTCAATCATTTAATGCACTGAAGTCCATAAGGCTTCTGAATCGTGTGTGTGTGTGTGTGTGTGTGTGTGTGTGTGTGTGTGTGTGTGTGTGTGTGTGTGTGTGTGTGTGTGTGTGTGTGTGTGTGTGTGTGTGTGTGTGTGTGTGTGTGTGTGTGTGTGTGTGTGTGTGTGTGTGTGTGTGTGTGTGTGTGTGTGTGTGTGTGTGTGTGTGTCAGTGCAAACTTTTTAGATTTTTAGATGGTAGCAGAATCAATTTCATATTCCCATTAGTAATGAACTGCAAAATCACACATTTAACACATTGGGAAACTGACACACAATTTTTGTACATTTCTACAATGCATGTTATGCTGTTTGAATGAAGAATTTATTGAGAATGTCATTCGTCTATTTAAAAAAAATCTTTTGCCGTCATGTTTCCCACTTTCTTCTCCGATGCCGTTAAATGCTGGTAACCGATTGTCTGTCCAGTGTCAACTGTCCCCTTTACCCTTGTATTGGCTTCACTTTTTGACCCTCTCCAATCCCTCGGGTCAAATTGACCCGTGACTTATTTGGTGTTTTAAAAAACAATTCTGAAATAAACAATTTCTTCATAATCTATTAACAAATATTGTCTTTATCTCAATTTCAAACAATTGAGATAACATATATGTTTAGGGAATGCAATCAGTCTCTACTAGAACACAATTAAAAATGGAAGTGTGAGTTGTTTTTTTGTAATAAGGTTCATGTAAAAAATGGTCATATCCAGAATAATTCTCTGAATTGAGTCAGGAATACATGTTTATCACAGAAAATAAGGTAAGGCCATTCATTTTCAGGTAGAAAAAATGTACAATTTTTCTTCTAATTTGAAATGGGTCAATTTGACCCGATTACCATACTAGGGTTAAGTAAAAGTTTTGATTGAATAAAAGGTCATTTGACTTTGCAGGCTCCTCTTATCTTGCATCTATCATGCTTCCCACTGTGCAGTGCGAGCTGACCTTTGCTAGAAGTCACAGTCCCCCCATGTCCCTGAACCTGTCATCTTTTGCGTCCATTACTGCTTATCTTCAGGGCGTAACAGCCATCAATTTTCATTTACGTGGTCGCGTTGGCATATCTTGTCCATGTTGGCTATCCATCTAGGCTTTTATTATGCAGTTCTAATGACAGTGTGTTGTGTTTGAAGGGAAGGGAAGTTTTAATGGCCTAAAGGCTACTTATCTAGCATTTTTACTGCACTCTGTAAATATGTGCTTCCCTGCTATTTATTGAACCTTTAAAAAAAGAAAAATCACAAGAAAACAACCTCAAGCTACAGAAGACCCATGAGGACAAATAGTGAATGATCCCAATAGGAACACCACAACAAAGAAACCCTTTTTTTATCATGAGTGTCTTGTCTTTCCCTTTATGACCTGTCAATAGTCTGTGTCAAAATTGGAATGAAAAGCTAGAAGAACAAGCAGCTAAGCATGCAAAGTAGAGCCTAACAGTCTTTCCTTTTACTGTTGCTGTCGCTCAGCCATGTCTCCAGGGCTTCATGCAGAGTCATTTCGGAGTTTTGAAGGGCCAGGTTATTGGTACCCTGCAAGGAAATAGCAGTTTCTCATGGTGCAGTGCTTTTGGAATGATGAAAGAATAATTGCAGGACTTGGAAAATCTGAGATATTGGCTATTGATATTATTACAGGATGAGTGGCACCACTTTATTTAACATGAGAAAACCATATTCCAAGAGTTTCTTTTGTGTGTACATGCTTTTACAGGTCTCTGGACAAGAGCCATATTTAGATGAAGTGTTTAGGAACTGTGGTGTTAATGTGATACTGTTACACAGTCTCAGTACCAGCGCAGTACTTTGTGATTTTTATCTGTGATAAGCACACTTTAAAGACGTTTTACCTACTTACTTAGCTTTCACAGTTAAACAGATAATGCACATACTGTGGTGTGGGATCAGTACGTTCCCAGGACACAAGAGTTTTGCACATTGCCTTCACAAAATGAACAGGACCACATTGTTGTCCTGTGGTTCCATTAGCTGGCTCAGTTGTTTACGATTCTGTAACAGTTTACAAAGCATGCTGGGAAATCTGGTTAAATCCCTATTGAAAAAGAAAGACTTAGCTGTGCCGGGCTTGTCAGAAAAGACAATGTTTACCTGTTTTTGGACAAAAACCTTTTTTTAATGCCAAACTCAAAAAGCTTCGGGTTCATATGGAGGTCTCTTCCTTCTCTGCTGATGTTTATTTGATATGATCCCAGTATGATCCAATCATATAGGGACACACTGTATTTGATGTCTGTTACTCTCTTTAACTGAATATGCAAAGCTACACTGTTCTGGAGTTCACCCACAGTTAGGTAGAGTGCCTCAAGTTCATCGGTAGTCCAGTGGTGGACCTGATTGCTCTTAAAGACCGTCTTGCAAACCACCTCCCAGCTAGTCTGGCTATCGCCAAGCCAAGCCAAATAGTCAATAGTTTTGAGATTGAGCATTGGTCTCGGGAGTCAGCTCTTTATTTTCTCTGCACAAGAGACTAGCCAACGGGCATACTTCAAATTACTCTGTAGTCCTCCAAGCCATCAGACCAACGATCTGGCAGAGCGAGCTTTTACCAGAGCCGGTCCGTAGTAAGGCAAACACATCCTTCTTTGGTAGGAATTGTTCCAGGGAAAGTTTCTTTTCCTTTTTAAGAGAAAAACATGCCTATAAAATCTTTTATAACCGCAGCGACAGCAGCATCAATTGGTTGCTGCGCTTCGGTAGCCAACATGTTGTGTGAACAAGAAGCTGCTTGGTCGCTTCTCTGTTTTCCTCATGTTAAACCAACCAATAGAACGTAAGGTAGATAAGCCAGTTTGTGATTGGTTCCTGCAAAATTGTGAATTGAAGCAGGAGAATTAAGCGTGTAGCAAAATGCCCTGCTTTTAGCGTTTGTTGAAATCACACACATTTCCACACTGAACCCCGAAACATCATCACTGAAGAATTTTGAATTTAAATGAAGTATATATATATATATATATATATATATATATATATATATATATATATATATATATATATATATTTATATATATATATATATATATATATATAGTTTTCAAAGTTATACTGCACATTTTGTTTGAATAAAATCAAATACTTTTCATTATCATTCATGGTCCTATTTATTCAGGCATTTCCATTTTTACATGTCATTTTTATTTATGCAGGTTCACCATCCCCTTTTAAATAATTTGTACCATTAGCAATTCATAAAACCACACTGTTGCACAACAAATAGCACCTTGTTCTCATCATACGTTATTGGTAGACTGGCCATAACATTTTAAAAAATAAAATGGAAATCACATGGGCATTAATTTGGTAAAAGAAGGTTTGGCACTTGATTCTCAAAGAATAACAAAAGTCTATCTATTCCCATACCATTCCTCAGCCTGAGGGAGATCATTCTTGTTTTTAAGAGAAAATGATAATTGATTTTGCCATATCAATAAAGTCATTGGACTAATTATTTGTGGAGGCCTAGAGGCATAGATGTATTTACTAAGAAAGTGTAATGACCGAAAAATAAGACATGATAATGCAAACACCTGTTTTACACCCAGTAGAACGTTGCGATCTGTTTCTGGACATGTTATCTTGGTTTACTCCCACTGTCGTGTTGTTGTGATCAGATCTGAATATGCAAATGAAGTTTGGTAGAACTGATGGATTTGTTGAGTGTGGTTATCCTTTCCCTTATTGTAAGATACCTTTGGAGAGAGCTCTTTTCTAACCTGTTTGCCTACGTCTTTATAAATTGCGTAAATGTGTTGCATGTCTAATGCATGTTTTCAGTTTTGCTCTAACAGGGCTGTCCATCTCCAGTGCTGTTTAACATAAACATTTCCTCCAGATGTTTTCTGGCTGATTCAACAGCTTTTTGATTGCAATGCGTTCTGCGTGCATTCACACCAGCATTGCCGTGTCTCCGTATCCAGATAAAGCTCACATGTTATGTTAGTAGGTGTTGTAGGTTTGCAGTATAGAAAAGGTGTATTCTTTGCAGTATGTCCACCTATTCTCTAAAATAGACCAACCTTTGGGTTCTCTGTGCTGTTCTGACACATTTACATTCACCTTGTTCATAGTCCCTCACTAGCAAGCCTAAACATAGTGTAGGACTCCCTACAGTGAGAAATAAATTGGAGACCTCTCAACTAGTTCAGAAATCTATATTTTAAAAATGTTCTATTAAAGGTCCCATGGCATGTTTTTTTTAACATTTAATTTGAGTTCCCCCAGCCAGCATATGGTCCCCCAGTGGCTTGAAATGGTGATAGGTGTAAACCGAGCCCTGGGTGTCCTGCTCTGCCTTTGAGAAAATGTAAAGCTCAGATAGGCCTGTCTGGAATCCTGCCCCTTATGAGGTCATAATTCTGCACCAAGGCTAGATACAGAGCACCGCTAAGTTCTGTATAAAAGCACCCGAAGGGCACCATGTCATGGGGCCTTTAACATAAAAGTGGGCACACATTTTTGGATTTATCATAATACTTAATACTTTAATTTAATATAATAATAATTATTATTATTATTATCGTTATTATTATTTATTTATTTTTTACTTAGGTTGGTCTATAATTGAGTTCATGATCTGTGTTTTCTTTATAATCAGAAAAAAGCGGGAAGATGATGTAAGCAAAGGCAAACGTGAAAATAATGTGATCATTTGGCACATTGATTTGTCTCATTTATGATACCAATCTGTCATATCAGCTCTAGGCTGTTAAACAAAATGGGAGGAACCTTTTAGAGAGAATAAGGCAATTGGCTCCGCAACATCTCAAGCCTGATAACTTAAAAAAAAAAAATCAAATGAATAAGTAATTGTTTTTTTCACACTGCATTGTACTTATCATGCTGCTGTATGTGACACTGCATCTGAAGCATTGACCGGCACCGTCTAATGCACAGTCAACGCTAAAACACTGTTTTGCAGATTCAATCTTTACATTTACACTTAATGCTGCTCTCTGTTAAGTAAATGTTCAGTGCAAAACCTGTAGCCTTTGAAACCATTTCCATCTCAAATCATGTTTTTCGCTCAGAAAGTGGTAATTTCCTGCCTGGAAATATTACTTATAGTGTATAAAAGAAAGCAAAATGTGTGTTTTGTGAGCCTTGGAGTGCAGAGCTTAAAATAACAAAGACAGCTCTGTGTGGATAACACGGTCTGTAGCCTCGGCATAGATCTGCAGTCTCCTGCTGATATGTTCCATTTTCTCTGTTCTCTTTGTGCCTCTCTTATTTTACGAGTATGCTGTGCTATTGCCAGGGCAAAATGGGTGGATGAGTGATGGTGTCCATTAGTAAACATAGCCCCATATATGTGCCATCGGCCTAAAGAGCCAATGTCTTGAACCTCCTTTCTCTCTTTTTTTTTTCCGCCCTCCTACTCTCCTCACTTATTTTTCACATTCTTCTCGACTCCTCCTCTTACCTTTTACCACTCTGCCCCCCACCCCCACTTTATCGTTTTCATTCTCTGCCTTCCTTCCTCCCTTCTCCATCTATCCTCCTTATGGTTGTTTTTCATAGCTACAGCTCTGCAGTAGAGGGAGGGATGAGACCATTTCTCTTCCTCCTTTGTGCACTCATTTTTTTTGCGAGACAGAGCGACTAGACGATGGGTTGAGAATGTTGAGCATGAGGTTGGGAATAGAGCGCTGTTCAAACAAAAGAATAGGCCACTAATATGACAGACGCTGTGTGTATTGCAGAAGAATATTAGCAAATCTTGTTTTCCCCCTTGGCTCAGTAAAGTCAACAACGGGTGTGAGGAATCTGGCTTCTCCATAGACATTCCAGCTTCCAGTCATGTTGTGGGTGACGAGATGTGGTGTACGATCTTGCATCTTTATGAATTCAAAAAGGCATGGTTTTATAAATAAGGATTACAGGTTCAGTTTGGCAAGGCTGGATTTATAAACGTGGGTTGCTTTTCTTTCTGACACCCCTACAGCACACATTGAACACAGACACTCTACTGTACACTGGAAAAAAAATGCAAATTTCACAATTAGCTTTTCTGTAATTAGTACAAAAAGGTAATTGCAGCGGATATGCAATTAGCATTATGTAAAGTGTTTTTCCCCAGACTTAGGGGCCAATCAGTTTGCCCCTTTTACATTCTCAGTGCTGCGGATGATGTGGGAGATGCTTATTGCTGAACATAAGAGAATTTCCTCTCCCTCCCACTCCTAATAAATGTGATTCACAAAATGAATCGGTTAGGGTCACATGCTTGCTGGAAAGATGTTGAGGAAGTTTTTACGTCTCTTTTTCATCTGCCTGTAAATATGAATGGAGAAGAGGGAAATCACAGTTATACCAGCCGTTACAGCACAAAGCCTCCTGATTGCATTCTGGACTCTGACATGTTTTTTTTTCTTTCCTACAGGGAAACCAAATGTTCTTTCACAGCGTGACTGACTCATTGCCTGATTGCCCAACAAACCCCCCCCCCCTCCCCCCCCCCCTAGCTCTGTCCTTTTCTCTATTCCGGCTGCCTCTCAGTTTGCATTCAGATGGATTAGTGTTGATAAGAGTGTGTAGTGATCAAAGACTGTATCCAACATAGCTTTGTAATAGAAAATGTTTCCTCTTTTAATCATCATGAGTTATTGTGTTATGACATAAACAGCTATTAGGTAATTTCACTTTAACCCAGACATGATTTTTCTTTTTAGGTCTCAGACGTCAAAACCGGACAGTATCCAGCGCTTTCAATTTACTGGACAGCAATAAAGATGGCAGGTAAACTAATGCTGTTTGTTTCATAGCACCCTTTTGATGGCTCTAGAAACTATGACACCCCTCCAAAGCTCATGCATGTGTGAGCCTTAAACAAAAACAACAGTGTTGGCAAAGGTTTTTAGATATGAAGGATCCTTTTTGAATGCCACCACTGATTGTTTTTATACTGAAACAGTTTTCCCTGAGGATTTAACTCTTGCCAGGGTGAAAAGGCGTCTGTCACAGTATTTGGATAGGTATGAAATCCAATACGAAAGAGATTCTTAAAGCACATTTTCTCTCTCCGTTTGGGCTTTTCTCCTCCTACTGTACACTTTATGAAATGTACCAGAGAGGGCTTGAAGGCTGGGGAGTGTAAAAACAAGGTTTGAATCTTGCTTAATATTTCAGTGGTACCTTTTATACTACCAAATAATCTACTGTCCTTGAACATTGTGTTTCTCCAACCAAACTGCACATTTTAACCACTGTATACTAAAAATAGCAAGGTTTACTGAAATGAATATAGCTTTGACAGATTTTCTACAAAATAACTAAAACTGCAAAACATAAGTAAAAAGTAGGGCTATCCAAGGATCTTGCCATTCCTAATAAGATATAATAAGGTATAAATCCTTTTCAATGGCAAACTGCTAATTCATTCAGTAGCCCCCAGCTAATACCATAAATATGCACACAAACAATCCTCCCTTATTTAGTTTCATAGACAGCACTCATAAAAAGGTATCTTTATGTAAAGAATAAAACCCGTGATTTCTGTCAGTCTGGATGTGGGGAAATTAGCATGTCACCTGGGCCAACAAATTCACAATTTACTGTATGTTCTTGACGTTCTTTTGAGAAATCCTGCAAAGTGAAAGAAGACAACACAAAGATGAGTAAGATAAAGTAGATCCATAACATTACTTAAAATAAGGACTCATATTTTTGCTCTCATGTTGATTGTAATTTTTGTATTCAATTTTCTTCTTGCTAATGCTATAATATAAAGTAGTTTTCCTTGAGTACTTCATTAGTTCCACCTTAACTTCTGATGCAGTGAAGTCTCATCAGTCTGATTTGAGTGCACAAATCATTCCCTGAAACTACACCTAATTGTTCTTCAGCAAACTTAAAAAAAGTATTTCAATGCCCTATTTGCATTGTTTAATCTTCAAGTCCCAACAGGCCCATGTGTCCCCCCCCCCCCCCCTATCTCCCAGATTCCCCTTAACCACCCAAGCTTAATCACTAGCTGTTGTGAGCAGTGTTTAACCCCTGCCAAGTTTAAAGAGAATGACATTCATTTTGCTTTCAAGCAAGATACTTAAATTTGCTGGTGGCTTGCAGAAAAACAGATTGTGTCATGTCCAATGAGACTGTCTCCTTCATGCTGTTTCTTCGCTGCTAGCCCCACACTCGCGGTCCTCACCTTACCACACCACGCCTGGGTAAAAGAAATCAATACTGCTTACGCTAACTGGGCATATTCTCCTGGAAAGAAAACAGGGCTGGGCATAGTAAACTGAAAGCGCTATAAAACATATGGCTGCATCGAGGAGGAAGTGCTTGTGTAGCGATTTTCCAGGGAGCGCTATGTGCCCATTTATGCATTCCTGCGCCCGGATGTGTACCATTATTCAGCCCTTCTGCCCCCCCTTACCCTTCCCTCCCCAGCTCTGCCTCCATCCATCCACTGTATCCGCTCCATCCCAAGCAGTGTCTCCATGGGCTGCGCTTAAACAAACGCATTACTAAGCTGAAATATCTGCAAGTGCCGCTTATTTTTATACAGCCATTGTTTCAGTCTGTCAGTCAATGGGATTCGTTGAGCTGGCCATCTCGAGGCAGGACATGTATTGATGCCTATGTGAATAAAGCGGGAGGTGGAGGCTTTGTATATGTATGCTACATCACCATTTTTTCCTGTTTGGCTGTGCAGCTTGCACGCCCAAGTGTCAAGCTTGATTTAGTTTCCGTTATGATAAATGCAAAGTCCAAAGTCACTGGTATACCTGATGCTTGCACATTGCCAGGCAATTTGCTGACTTGGAACTGGATTAGCATGCACATTGCAGACTGTATATCTTGTTCAAAAATTGACTTTGTCCCTAATGCCACTTAGCAAAACACTACCCCCTTTTTAATCAACTCGATTGGAATTGCTAATAATCTTTAATGCAGACTCACAGATAATTGTTCTCTCATTTTTACTGTTAACTAATCTCGTTTTTGTTTCACCAATAATTGCTTCATGACAAAATTGAACTTTTAAATTCACTCTGAAAAAGGAATATTTCAGAAGCTTATATGCTGCTGATTATCATCATAATAGTATTTTAAAACAAATATTTACTCTGTAGAAATGTTAATGTTGCTGTGATATTTGGGTTAGCAGGTTCAGACAAGTTGGTTGCATCTAAAACATGTAGTTAGTAAAGGTTCAGTCTAAAAGTTTCTTCCTCTCAGTTTGTACAATGGGGGAAACAATCTACCCCACAAATTGGTTATTAAGGTAGCTTGTGGACTTCCTCACCATTATTTTATCCCAGACCTTCCCAAGCACCACACACAAGTGCAACCCACTGTGCCAGCTGGCAGGCAGTTGGCAGCCCGGTGCAGGATTAACTGGTACCAGTATGCTGTCCTATAAATAGAGTCTACCAACTGCTTCAGGAAATGAACCATGATGGAGCCTCCCAAAGGCCCACAAACAGGTTGTGCTTTTTATCCCCTCCTCTGTTAGGATTATATGTGTGTGAGAGTGAGATCTCTAATGTTTATTGTGGTCTCCTTGAGTCAAACCCACTGTAGGTGTGAATTGCAAAGCACCTGCTTTTACGATGCCATGGTCTATGTGTATAATACCCTCTGTGACTGTGGCCAGAGCCAGTTTTATTCCACACAATATTCTCAGAGCCGCTGCTCTGCGGCCTCTGTGCCAACTTACAATGGATGTAGCCATTGTTTTTCTCCAGCACTTACCCCGAGCATTGATCCTCTGTTGTGGAACAAGCTATTTGCTTTGTATGTTTGCCTGCACTTCCGCTTTTGATGGACTCTCTGGATTGATCCTGGCTATGCAGTCATTATCTCAGCTCAGTAATGTTGGTTTAGGTGGAACCTCAGGAAGAAAGACACCAGCAGGGACAAGTGGCTTAAGAAAAGATCTAAGTGTTCCAGGATAAGAGGTGGTGTGTGTGATTTTGACTGTGTTGTGTGTTGTGATGGGCTAAACTGACTGGCCTAAAGAATGAGCTTACTCAAATCACCCAATGTTCATATCAGTTGAAATGATTGTAATGTTTGTTTGTAGTTTAGCTAGATCTGCTTTATTCTGTCGACTCTAGAGTAAAACATAAGTACAGACTGGTTCATTGATAACTCTAAACAGGTTGTGCACCATAATCCATGGTTTGTGAATCCAGAAGATTGTGCTTTGGGTCCATAAGCACAATATTTATATTGTATCTCAGGTTTTCTTTTCTTGCAAAGCTCGAGTCCCGCTACAGTGAGTCCACTGGAAATGTTTTGCTGGCACTCAGGTGCTCTGGAATACATAACTTGTGAACAGGTTGTTAGTGTTACTTGCAGTGGGCAAGAAATCGACATGTTCACGGCAACCAATCATATATACAAAAAGAAGCTTGTTCCAAAATGTGCTTTAACCCTTGAGGAGTACTAATATACTAACCCCATTTTCATATTAAACTTTTGATTTGATTGGGCACCTGGATAGCTCAGTTGGTAGAGCGGGCGCCCATAGATAAAGGTTTGACTGCTTGTCATTCCCCGTCTCTCTCCCCTTTAAGGTCTTCTGCTGTTCTTTCAAAATAAAGGCTGAGATGCCCAAAAAATAATCTTTAAAGAAAAAAGAAAACTTGATTTGATTAATTATTTACTCAACTCATTTGAAGACTGGAACTTTTTAAGATGGGTTTTTATTTTTTTAAGTTGACTTTAATTGACAAACACGTTGTTTTCTGTATTCATTTTGAAGTAGGCAGACATTTGGTTGTTGTACCAAAATACTAAGACTAACCCACTGCTGTTATCTTGTCTTTTACAACAGTATAACAATGGACGAAGTCCAGGCTAAAGTGGCACTCATCCATAATGAAGAGCAGGTTCTCTCTGAGGATGAAGCAGTGGTAAGTAATAATAGTATAGTGAGGTCTGAGGGCCACCAAGTTGCCTTCACTTAGGTTATGTAATTAGACCTGAATCCATGTCCTTTCAGACCTTAAGGTACTTAGATTCCCAAACAAAAACAACAAAAAAGATATCTGACTACATGGTATACAGCATGTCCACTTTTGTACTGTAGGAGATATCCTTTAAAGGATAAGGGTGGCGTCAATTCTATATTTTCCTTGTCGTCAACACGTCCTATGAAAAGACCAGCCTAACCCTAATTAAATCTGTATTAGAAATGACTTTGTAATTTACTAAAACAACTGGACACCGTAGATCTTTGCAAACAATACTCAAACAGTGCAATTGTTGGAAAAAAATGCAAGCTTAGCTACTGCACGCCCCATTATCAACTATACATACACCGTATTGGATCTGTGTCTAATGTAAATGCTTTAAGATATCCAGTTTTAGCCATATAGTTGATTTATGTAGTTCAGCATTTTTCCGATTTGCCAAACAGCATGCTGATACACGTCTTCATCCACTTTTGCTATCTCTGTTGTTTTTATATCTTGCTTGGGTTGACTGTATGTCTGTTGGGGTTGCTGTTTCCTCCACACTTACAACAGGGTCCCTTCCAAATTCATTTGAATTCTGAACAGGATGAGGACAGTTTCCCAACAATGATTTTCCCTTAAGCTGCACTGTGTGAGAATGCGGCTGTCGGTTTCACTTTAAACTTGTTGAGCTTCCCTCTCACCAGGCAGCAGATATCAAAATCTCAGGCTGTAAACAAAATGGCTAGAGCTAAATTTTTTTCCTCTTCTGCTCCCTTTTCCTTTTGTTGGTATATGCAATCATAAACTCCTGCTCGCTGCTGGGTTCTCCTACTGCAGGGCAGGAAAGTTTAACTTGTGAGTAGGTTGTCACATTGCTGAAAATGTGTTTACAGTGATGTTTAAATTTTTCACCAATGAAGTTTGCTTTATTTATGTTTAGAGGTAGAAATGTCCTCAACCATGTTAGGGTGTGACAGTGTGTACCTTGCATTGGCTCGCTAATTTTAGCTGCTGTAAAAAGTCTAACTAGAAAAATGATTTGGATGTTGTGCTGTTAGTATAGAACAGAAAAAAAGCTAAGCAGCACCAAAGCTCACCCACATGAAAGACAGCCGGATGCGAAAAATCAGTGCTTTTTTGTTATTTCTGCTGGCTAACGGGGAGACATTCATAATGAATTCAACTGCACCTGAAGAGGATGAATCAATATGAATATGCATGAATATGAAAATTTGTACTAAACTGCAACCACAACAAACGGCAATCAAGCTGGGCAAATTCAACAGGGTGCCATTGACAGTAGTTAACAGGCAATTGACTTTAGAACTGATAAGCGGCCCTGTGTTAGCACTTTAATCAAGGTCCAAGGGCGGTAACAGTTGTACGATATGAGAAGTTAATTCTGCGTACTGGTAGGGATTCAGAGAAACAATTTTGCTCTATGACCATTTAGTTATTCTTTGGCATTTCTATCACAGGAATACATTTTCTGCTGACTTTAACATTGCAATTACATTGCCATACAGCCACTTAATACCCTGAATATGTGCAAATCCTTTCACTTTGATGAAAAACACACTTGAGAATGCAATAACACTGGGTCTTCATGCTGTACTCTTTTATATGTAGGTGGACAGGAAAGGAACAACAAATATTCCCTCATTGTTGCTCACTTGTAATGTCTGAAGACCTTGATTACTTTTCTTCTGATGCTCAGGGTTCGGGCCATATATTATCTTTTACGTGCTGATTCAATTTGTGTCATTTTCACACCTTTTTATTGGTTTCCCCCTTTTCCCTTTCTCCTAAGAAGCTTTGGCCTCCAAAGAAAATTTAGTTTCCACTTCAGCGGCCCAGATAATTCAAGAACAGAGAGGGTTTTCAGGAGAACAATTTGATGATCAAAGGAGGCACTCCACTCTGGAGGGAACTGGGATATTTTGATGTGGTGCTCCCTCAGTATTCTATCATTATGTTATAGCCCTCTATTCCCGGAGAAACCAGTGTTAACGTAGATTCAAGTTCACTGCTTTTACAAGGTAATCATAGGTAAGAAGAATGTCTTGTCATTGTCAAAAAATTAGTAATCTTTTTTAAATAGTCTTCTTTAAACACATGTTAAACCCAGCATAGAGACTTAAGCTGATCACATCAATACTCAAAACTGAAACATTTGTACTAAATCAGCTTTTAGCTAAGTCTCGCACAGAGAGGACTCTCTTCTCTTTTGGCATTAACCATAGGACAATACATTCTCAGAAGTATTGATGTGTGACCAAGCTTGGACTGCAGCTGTGTGCTGGTGAACAGAGCTGGAGGAAATTGCCTTCTCTCAAGAACTGGGCATTTGTGCAGAGGTGAAATTCACTTATCCATCTACTACCCACCAGCCTCCCCCCAAATCCCCTTACTCAGTCTACCAGAAACACAGAGATATTAAGTATATAGAATGTTATTCTGTCGCTTTTGAACAGGAAAGTAGAATAAATCCCCAGATTTAAAACAAAAAAACCATTTGGTCTTCAAGCACCTTTAGCTGGTGATAAGAAGAGCGCTAAGTTCTTTTTTAAAGTGTCTAGATGTAAAACATTGCTATAGGTACATGAAAGCTTAGAATTCCCCAAAACAGCTTGCTAGTGAGTGTGGAAATCTCGTTTTTTTCACAATTTAATCATATTAGCTATACCCCAGGGGTTCCTATGTACAGTAGAAGACAGCTGTCATTAGTTGGTAACAAGGCAGAAATGAAGACTGTATAGTTGGGAGCTAGTGGTGCATGGACTAAGGGAAAAAATAGCCTTAAAGATCTCATTGGGATTTCTTTGACATCAATAACTAGCTTCAAGAAATCCTGTTTTTTTACAGGACCAATAGACTAAATACTCTATTGGTCGGTGCTTTATATAAAGGAAACTGCTTTGAAGTTGTATTCTCTTGTCATTCAGACTGGTTGGATGTCTTTATACTGTAATCTTATACTGTGCTGTAAATTAGTATGATGAAAAACAGGCGTGTATTTAAGAGTTAAAGTTTCGTCTTGAGTTTTTGACAAAACAGTGTCGCTTTAATGTTTATTAAGTAGCTTTTTTGGCGCCCTTGACTATGTCACAAGGTCTTCACCAGCAGGAGGTGGTCCAGATGTTTCTATTTATTTATTTCCCTCTGAGCATTGTAAGAAGATTCACTTGAAGTACCGAAACAAAACAAAAATTGTTATCATAAATACAGATAACATACAGTATCTAGTGCTAAATCAATTCATTTTCATTGTCAAAAAATCTACAACAATTTTCATAATCAAGTCTGAGTTTAAAAGGTCCCATGTTGTAAAAAGTGAGATTTCAATGTGTTTATTGGTTATAAAGCAGGTTGAGGTGCATGCTACAGAAATAGGAATAAGAAAAGTATTCAAACCTTCAATCCACAGAGAAATGCACATATGCCCATATTCAGACACTGTGGTTATAAACGAGTCGTCAGGACTTCCGTACGTTTGTGACAACTAAACTATACAGGCTACAGGTACAGAGTGATGTTACAGTCATTCCCCAGCTGCAATGATGGTGCAGAGTGCAAGAGTGCAGATGCGGAAGACCTGGAAATGCTGACCAATCAGAGCAGAGTGGGCTTTTTCTGGAGTAGGGGGTTAAACGCTAAAAGACTGGGGTGATTGCAGGGATATTCAGTATAAAACAAATGTTTTTTTTGAGCATTCGAGCATGTAAACATGTAAACATGTGCTAGTAGAACTGTTGGTTAAACAACACAAGTAATAGGAATATGTCACCTTGGGCACTGGAAACTTGTGATTTTACAAACCACAATTAACTGAACAGTTATTTCTAAATACTTCTATAACACGATTACAGTTATCAACAACAAAAACCTTTCCTACACCATTTATCAGTCATACATGATTTTGTCATAGTAACAGATTGACAGCAACCCACGAAGCCAGAAAGCACCTGCAAAGCAAGCCCGCCTGACATGACTTCCACTTTCTATCTTGGCAACAACACTGAGCTCTTTTGATGTTCACAATATCCACTGATACACAGACAACAAACACTGGGTGCCCCTCCCACCTAGACACTACACACCAAGGTCAGCCGCTCGGCCTGGCTCTTCACACCATCTGTTGGGTCTGGTTGACATTTGGCCTTAGCCAACACTGAAATCTCACTTCAGTGGGGGGGGGCAAAAATTAAGATCTTGACTGAATGTGCAAGATATTAGTGAAGAGAGATATTAAGTGATGCATATTAAATCAGTGTATATGCTTTTAAAATGTGGTAAAAACACTATAGTGGCTTTTGACTTCCTATGCAATGCTTAACATAAACTGCACATTACATATGGAGTCCAGATATAACCATGACTGCAATTGTTGCACATTTAAAATAACCAAAAGATTGATCATTTAAATCACAGCCACAGCCACAGGAAGGCAGGCTGTAATGAATGTACATCCTGTTTGATGATGTCTCGCCAGCCTCCAGAAGGGGGCAGCAAGCCTCTAAACTGAGTGCAAGCTAATGGAAAAAAATGGAAAGTCACATTCACAGGTCATTTAATCTCTTTGTTTTGTCATGGGCTGGGCCTCTGGTGCTGTTTTCCTGCCTCACTCTCTCAAAAAGAGTGAGATCCCTCCTGTTCAGAAATGAACAATTCTCATCTGCCTCCAAGAATTAGCTCTTTCATGCATTTGTAGGGAGGTTTTGTAAGCTTGCAGTAAGTCTAGGATTTGATGGGTGTGTGTTGAGGAGAGTTTTGGTTCTGGATGGGACTACAAGAGCAGTTTTCTTTCACTGTCTGTATTTAACTTTCTGAAATGCCTTTTATTTGGAGCAATGTATGCTTTATGTCACTGAGAGTAACCAAGAAGTTTGATATCTGCAGACCTAAGCTGTACTTACAGTAGCATTCCAGTCCTACTGAACTGACTGTATGAATGTAGGCCATGATGTTACTTCAGTGTATGCACAGGCTTGCCATACCACGCTGTGTTTGCTTGTGGATGACACAGTAGCAAAGTTAAACCATACACAGCTTACACTGTATGATCTCAGTAATTTAGATGGTAGGCTTAGGTATGTGCAGGCAAGCAGATTCATAGTATTAAACACTAGCAGCCATATCCAGGTTTTGCATACCCGCTTCTCTATTCCAACAAGATTATAGTCTTGTGTTAAAAGCCTGCCGGGTGTATGAGGCTGGCTAAACTGAAGGGGGGAAAAGGGGGTGGTCTTCACCTTTTCCCCCCTCAGTACCATTCATCACCCCCCATCACACGCGTTATGTTTTTGCTCCCCAGCTGGAGTGCTTTCAAGCTATATAATGCAAAATGACAGGCTGAAACCAGAGGTGGAGTGATATGCGGTTTGTGGAGCTGAGGTTGAGAAAACTGACCTGCTAAAAACGCTGTAAGGTGTCAAGTTCTTTTGAGATAGGACAGTGAGGGGAGGTAGAGGAGGGGTACAGCTAAGGATTTGGGTGGTAACTGTGAAAGAGTTTTTTGTTTGTTTGAGGCTGCACACATGACATTCCTCAATCTGTTGCGTTGCCCTCTTCCTCTGCACTAAAGCTTAGATCAGGCCCAAAAAATCCAGCCAAGCCCTACCCGAGCCTGTGCATGTTGTGTCCGAGCCCATTATCTGTAGACTAATCATGAGCCAGAGCCTGATTTAAACCCGACAATTTTTAATTCCATGGGCCGTTATAACTGACGTTCTCAACTACAATTCTGAGTTGTTTGAACCACAGAAATCTGTTTAGAATGATCTTAATGAATAATGCAACAAGGACGAAGCATGTAAACTTAGGAATCCGAATGAAGAAATGTAAAAGAAATTTAAAAAAAAGCTCAACCCTAGCTCCCTCAGCGGGATAGTGTGGGTCAGAGCCGTAGAGAGGCACTCTGGTGTGGGTAACAGATGAAGGCAGCAACACAACTAAAGCCCTGGAGCCATATAGGAGACTTTGTCTCAATCACCTAATTAGTAGGCTACTGTCCTTCGCTGCGGTCTGCGTGCCGCGCACTGTGTTCGACAACGCGCCGGATATAGGAGAGACCATACCTGCTGCTAAAGGACTCGTGAGGTATCTGAAACAATTGGCCTGGCTGCGCAATAATCAAAGACAGTGCTACAGATAGGGGGAGACACAACAACTTAGCACAGTTTACCTCACATTCAAGTCAGTGCAAGACATATACCCAGAGCTATGGGTGAAGCTGGAGAGGCACTCTACTCTGCACCTCTAATCTTCTCCGCAATCATCTTTTCTTATGTAAATACTGCGATTGGATGCACACAGGTAATGGAACCAGTGGGAGGTCAAAGCCAAGACAGGGAAGCAAAGTGAAGAGGCATCATTGTATGCCGCTCCAACAAGAAAAAAGAGGTTTAATATCAAGAGGTGTCTTATGTTCCATCTATCTGTCTGTATCTATTTAACTACTCTGTTTATCCGTCACCTTTTTCTTTACATGAATTCTGTTTACGGCTTCTTTCTTGACATTGTTGTTTTCTCAAACATCCTTAACAATAATGGAGAAAAAAGTGAGATGTCTAAGAAATACAACACTGTCAAGACTAAAGAATGCTTAATCAAAACCGCTTTGACTCAATCGCTAAAAATCATCATCTTACAAGCTGTAGTGACAAACCAGCCTTAAAGCAAGCTCAAGGCAAGAGTTTGTATTCTTATCAGCTTTAACCGCTTGACAAATACTATTGATGTTGCACCCGTGTACCTGCAGCCCCCAAGAACAGGTTACGCATATAGACATTGGTTTCCTCTGGTGCAATCTATGCTAGTTCTTCCCAGGTGAATGCATTGATCAGTGATCTTGTACTGTATCTCAAGAACAGAAAGGATGTTTTAGCATTGGCAGCAGCCTCTTAATACCCCGTTTACCTTTCTGGAACAGGTTAGAGGGATTATTCCTTAAATTATGCTAATTACAGAGATTGGATAATTGACTTATTTTATGTACATTCATTTCTCTTTTACAGTATAGTTGCGGTGGGTGATAAAGTTAAAGTCAGTTTCACATTGGTGAAGTCGTAATCCTGAAGATTTCAGTTCTGTTTAATTTGGTGGCACCTGTGGTGGTGGTGGTGCTGCGCATCAGAGTGTAAATGTGTGTGAGTGTTTGTCTGATGAGCAGGTGGCACCTTGCACGGCAGCCTCAGACACAGTGTATGAATGTGTGTGTGAATGGTTCCTGTACTATATAAAGAGCTCGGAGTAGTCATTAAGACTAGAAAAGCGCTCTATAAGAACAGTCCATTTACATTTACTTGTGGTAACAACAAATGCGATTTAATACAAACGCTCAAGCAGCTAGACTTTGTCAGAAATACAACAGAGGAGCCACTGTGCAGTTCAACTATACAAACTTGCGTTGTTTAAATAAAGGAGTCAGTCAAAATAATTGCAACTGCAATCTGATCTAAAAAATGTCAACCATGAATTACACCAAAAAGTGTTTGTTTTTTCTTGAGCATTTTAAGGATTTTTTAAGGAGTAGCTCAGTCCGTAGGGAGTTGGGTTGGGAACTGGAGGGTCGCTGGTTCAAGTCCCTGTATGGACTGAAGTATAGAACTCTTGAGCATGGCACCGAACCCCCCTCAACCATTCAGGGCCTCCTTTGCTGTACATATCTGGGAAACATACTTCTGGCAAAACAACGTATCTCGGGACAAGCAGAACTGGCCACATTAAATTATACATAAATAATTTATATTAATTATTATTATATATTATTATAATGCTCGTCTCTGAGTCCAAACAAAAGTAAACACAGAAAGCATAGTTCCCTGGATTAGCTATTGTAGCTAACTGGATAGAGAAACATAGTAAAAACAGCCACCATTAATTATGAGAAGACGACCCAGGGTGAAAAACATCAGAATTTTCCTTTTTATAAAACTAGTTTGCCAATATTGACGTAGATGGTGATAATACAAATGCGTGCACAATTACATACAAAAAATCCGACCGCAACGGATCAAACAAAAAAATTCAAAGATGTAAAACTAATACTTGAGCAACTCATTTGTGTTTTTTCAGTACATTTTGCTGAAAAAAAAACTTTCTTAAATAACAGTATCACTATTCACAATGTTTTTTTTAATGAAAGCCAATAAACAGCGATATATAGCTATTTCCCAACCACACAGTTTAGTCATCTGCTTAATGTTAGGTTTTTCAGTCTAAAGCATCACAAATGTGGATGAACTGGATTTGTTTCTAGATGAATTACAGAATTCTCTATTTTATTTCTAAATATCATGTCACATCTAATATCCTCTGACCCCAGACAGACCACTGGCTCCTGAAAGAACATCTTGTTGAGGAACCTCATATCCTTTGTGGTGAAATGTGTTTTGTGTTTCCATGGTGACCCCGCTGTGCAGCATATAAGACAATAATGAAAGCTCTCAAAGGCCGCAGGGCTACCAGAAAACAGCACGTCCTCAATGTTTCAGCTATTGTGGCACTTGAAGGAGTTACAAAACCTGACGTTCACCCTGAGAATGTTTCCTTCCCCCATCATCTCGGGGGTTTTGAGACCGGCAAAGATTGGGCTTCCTAGCAAAGGGATGACACATGGAATGACAAAACTCCTGTGTCTGTCTGTCAGGCTTGGTCTTTATCTGACTGACATTTGCTGGCTCAGACTCATCCAGGCTCTGGAGAAGCCAGGGATAAGAGTCAGACACAGATGGTTTTTCCCTTGCAATTCTGTCTAGTGCAAGATTCAGTCGGGGGAATTTTTTTTTTCTTCATTCTGTTTTACAGACTCTCTAAAACATAATTGCATCTCTTCACATCCTACAACAATGTGTGTGTGTTTTGTTTTTTTGCAGGGCTTTATTCTTTGTGTCTGTGCTGACCCTACCTAATGGTGATTAAGGCTTGATAGGGCTGTTACTTAAGCAGAGACATTTCTTGTCCTCTCGACTAAGTCAAAAGAACAATGCAAGAAAGCCTTGTGCCATGTACAACTGATGGGCCAATGCCAGCATGAAGGTGTAGATGGGGGCTGGTGTAGGTGTTAATTTGATTGGCGAGAGAAAAAAGCATCTGCTTTGCAAAAGCTTCACAGTTGCCTCAGAAGCACGCCTTCTATAGTTTCCAAATAAGGATACCACTTCTGTGTGCTGAGGAGTGTCGCCTTCAGAGAACGTGTAAGAGGGATAGAAATTGTTCCATGAGAAACATTTAGAGACATCTTTTTTTTTGTGCAGATTTTCAGGACCTTGATCCGTTTTCTTTTTTCATAGCTGCCTCAAGTCCTTTTCTGTTCTCCAGGAAGTTCTGAGCTAATATGTAGGCAGAGAACAAAAGACAGGGGATAGAGGGCTGAAGTCAGCAGCTGATCCAATGACAGAAATGGCAGTGAGGCGAGAGGGTCACAGGTGTAGGCATGACTCGAGCGGCAATCCAAGACGGGGGTTGTGTTTGAGGGGGGGCAAGGAGCGAGAAAGTAGCATGGAGGCATCCTAGAAACTTGCATCCTGTGTGACAAGCTGCCTGTTGTGTCCATACTCCTTGACAGCAGGAAAAGCAAAGAGACAGGACATCTGAACCCTTCGACCTTCTCCAAAGTAAACACTGAACAGCAGTGGCATCACTGTGCACCTCTCTTGTCTCTGCATATATTTGTAGTAAACTTGAGTCCAATGGTTTGAAGTTACTGGTGCTCTGGTGCCAGAAATGTTTGCAGAAATGTTTGCTGACTGGAAAAACCAAAATGCAGTGAGAAGATGTCTTTCAAAAAGCTAAAGGAAAGCTAATTCTCTCCCCTCAAGGTTCAGTGTTAAACTCACTCCAATACACACTGCATAGTCACTGAACTCCTCCGGCTTCATGTCAACCAGCAACAGTGAACACAACAGCTGTGGGTGAGCAGGGGAGACAGAGAAAGTTGCAAGAAAGGTTGTGGTTTCTTTTATATAGTTCTTTAAAAATTAAAAGGAAACTTGTTTGGGGAAAATAGAATTACTCTAGGCTGAGTTTTACTACTAACCTTACCAAAAGGCTCAGGATGCTGCAAATGTTGATTTAATATAACTGCTGGTGGATTTATGACAAAAAATGTGTTATTGAATGAATCAAATTTAAACATGTCTGTCAGTGAGTGACTTGTTGATCTTTACATTGTTAGTTAGTTTCCTATCCTGAGCGGTCCTCAATTCAGGTCATCCACCATGTGTGTGTTTGTGTGTGTTGCTTTCAGCGACATCAGAGTGAAAAACCATTACAGCGTACATTGACATGTACAGGTTGGCAGGTCTGAAATGTTTCGCATGGTCTTTTGCTGGATGTTTTCTGGTTCGATGTTCGAGTCACACACGTCTCGTTAAACAATGTAATAAATATGGCCACGTACGTGTGACGCCAACCCGTGATCACTCCCGCTCAGTCATTGGCTCTCAGAGTCACATACAGATACAGAGTCTTGCACGTGGGACTGGTGGGATTGGTTTAAGTTGTGGGAAACTCCGGTTATTGGTCAAGTTTGCTTAAACGTTGCGATGATTGGTCAAAAATGCGAGTCGCACCAAAGTCACGGTGATTGGTCGAATTTGCGTGAATTGGCGCGATCACGACATCATGAAATCCTGGAGGAACTGGCTAAACTGTGTCGCTGTAAACCGATCAGGTTATCATTGTCTTGTTTTTCAAAGCACACACATGCTTGCAAGTGACAGTTCTGTGCACCAGGCGTGCACAGTCCTTACCCCAATTTGCATGTGTGTGTTCTGTGTGTTAAATAGTACTACTGAAAATACAGAGAAATACTTTTTAATAGGAGCTACTACTGGCACATCCTTAATTCCCACATCAGGAACATAGACCATGAGCCATTTCTGCATTTTGTTGTTTTAATGGCTGTTCATTACCTTACACATAAAGGGTTGTAAATAATACATGTTAGCGTATGTATCAAAAGATTTTGCCATTTTTGCTGTAAATGGTGAAAAAAAAACGAACTGAACTGAAACAAAGTATGTAAGTCACATAGTACGGGGTTGTGAAAACACAAGCAAACTCTCCTGTATCTATATAGTTGTTTTATAACCAGGGGTAAACTAAGAACCTGATTGTACATATGTTCTCATGCTTCTTTGTTATTTCTACACCGGGTGTGGTTGTGTGCCTGTGCACTTAAGTCAGGATCGGTATCGTTGTCATTCTGACTCCCTCCCTCCCTCCCTGCTTCTTTCTCTTACACTCCCCTTACTCCTTCTACAGAATGACATTTATTAATTAAATATGTGTACTGCCGCAGGATGTGCTTCCCTTTCCACTATCTCCAGACACTAATAATTACATTGGCATTTAGCTCCGTGATAAGCCGACCCTATGGCCTTTATGAAATGTTCCCTGGGCCCGGATACTGAGCAAAATATAGACTGATGCAGTGCTATGAATCGATCCATCTGCCTGTCTGCTCACTTTTATCTTGGGAAAAGAGGCACTGTTCATTAGCGTGGTTAAAGAATCTAAAAACAACACCTGATTTTTACACCATTAAAGGCTGAAATCGGGCTTTGCTGGAAAAATGGAGTCTGTGGGATGTTTATTGAAGTTAGAGCTGATGGTGATAATTTATTACAGTTCACTAAATGTCACGGGGACCCCTGTCATACCCTTTAAGTATAAAGGTTATTTTTTAATGGCAAGTGTGGAATTTAGGGTCCCGTTTATCATTTTAATATAGTCCAAGCCACATATTTGTCACATAAGTTTATAGTGGAATTGAATTCTAGAGTTTGAAAACACATTTTATTTTGACTTCCACTGACATACAGAAGCCTAAAATACTGAATGTACATGCAGCAGTTTTAATAAGCAAAGAAAAGTATTTCCGACTTACGATTAAGCCTTTGCAAATCTAAGTGAAATCAGCCAAAAAGATTTAGAGTAATAAGTTTGATTTTGTTGTACCTAATTACTTTGCCTCAGGTGGCCTAATTCGGCTGGTGCATTGCACGATATAATGTGGCTTATCAGCTTCCGGAATGTATCAAAATGCTAAGCCACAATTACTGTAATCATGTACTTAGTTTGTACTTGTACCAGTTACAATTTAATAAACTGTCAGCAAATAGCCTGTCTCTTAACTCATTAATCATACTTTCATTTCACTTTCTTGTTTTGTTGACAAATTGTTCATATTTGCTGTAAATGTGAGACGTTGCCTTCATCTTTCACATGACTAGGGTAATATCTCCATAAGATTAAATATAGTTTCCATTGCTGGTGTGGAAGAATACCTTAATTCCACAGAGCAGTGCGGTTTTAATTTAATATTTGAGTCTAACTTGTTCCAGAAATGTACAAGCTGAAATGACCAGGGAAGGTTTCAGTGAAAACCATCTGGGCTTCAAATTGGACCTTTGGACTCAGGGGGAGGGGGGGGGGGGGGGGGGGGGGGGGGGGGGGGGGGGGGGGGGGGGGGGGGGGGGGGGGGGGGGGGGGGGGCGTGTGGTGACTTGTATGTGCCATTCGGTATCAGGTAAGATGACCATTGTTCTTGCTACCTTGGGAAATCTGCACTCTGACTTCTATTATTTTGGTCGATGTTTCGTCCTCTTTTGTCAAAGGGCCTGAAGGGGATCTGAGCAAGTACTTTTCTATCTGAACAACACAATGTGCCTCTGTATTTGTCGCTGGGTACTTGACTGAGGATGGAAGCCGAGTGCCAGAGAAGCTTAGATAAGGCACACTGACAGAGGTAGCTGGCAGCTTTATTACATATGTGACTTTCAGTTCATGTATGTGCACATTCAGTATTGACACACATATGGTGTGTGCTTTAATACTGTGTAGGAGTGGTAATATTTTCAGTTGTGTGGGTTCATTGTAATAGATCTCATCTTTTTGTTTGTGCTGTTTCCACATATTTGCAAGGTGAAGCATTTTATAACAAGAAACCCAATATTGTCTTGCCAGGTGGATATAAGTGGTATTTGTAGAACTACTTCTGGGACTAGCTGTATCTATCAAATAACAGTATGTAGCAATGCTATTTGATCTTTCCTCCTTTTCTCTCTCTCTCTCTGAGTAAGGCAATTTCTTTGCATACGGTTATATAATGCCTCGTATTAGTTTGACTAAATCAGCTGTAGATCTTATTTACCCGACTTTTGGGGAATTTTCACATAACAGGAGTCAAATTTCTTAGAAATTGCTATTTAGATAAAGCTTACAGAGTAACGGATGGTACATTACAGTGACTGTCGCTTTATGCTATTTACCAAAACATCAACATTCATATAATACTTCCAAGTTGCAGTTTGGTTGAAGATCTAACATGGGAAAGGTTGAAGCTCATTACAGTTGTATACCATGGGAGTGAAATAGGTTCACAGTAGTGCCCAAATCGTCCTTGTGTTTTGGAACTGTTTGCCAAGCAGCGAAGGTGTAAAACAGTGGTGAGGAATTAGGATTCCTGCAACCATGAGTATTATGCTTGAGTTAACCAAGCAATTTTACAAACTGTAGTACATGGCTGATGCTAAGGAATAGTTCCATGAATGATTAATCTGACTATTTATTCAATTAAATGTCAACACAAGTTCTGAAACCCATGACGTCTTCAAATGTCTTTTTTGTGTACCACCAACATCCCAGAACTCCCAGATTCTTAAGATACAATCTAACATTTGCTTACAAATGAGAAGCTTGAACCAGCAAATCTTTGACATCTAACCAAACTTTTGCTTATTGTTTACCAAAGGTCGAGCTCAAGATGCAAATAGCGTGTCGCCAATAACAAAAGAGACTGAATACTGCACAACAAACGGTGAACTTCAGCCCCATTCAGCTCATCGCTCCGTGCGCACAGCATATTTTGTATGTGTTTCAAACAAAGACATTTCAATTTGGACTACGCAAAGCCTACCTAAGCACAAAAGAACTTTTTGTCCGTTCACACCCAAGGGGATTCACAGCACCTGCCTTCCATTCTAAATGTCCAGATCCACAGTTGTGTTTATTAGCTTAGCTTAATTGTGCATAGTATCTAAAGGTCAGTGCCTGCTGTGATACATCGCTGCCAAAATGGCTTCCAGGGGACAATGTTTCAGATGAATAAACACTGAAAGCTGCACCACCTTCCACCCCTCCATCCCTTACCTCCCAATGTGCAGCAGCATCACATTCAACTATTTCAGGCCTTGCACAAGGTCCTGTGACTGATGGGCATCCACCGGTAAACACCGCCTCACTGACTTCCATTTCAGCTGGCAAAAGCAGCAGATTAATTCACTTGTCAATTTCTTTCGCCCCTTTTTTCTGCAGGAGTTTATTCAGATATAGGGAGAACGATGTGTTTGTCCTCCAGTGAATTAAAACATGCAGTATATCTATATAACTGCAGCCTTCCCCATGATTGATGGTATTTGACTTCTATAAGCAGTAAACTTCTTCCATTTGGCTGTAAAGGTTGATTTAACGAGAGAGGGACTTGAATAGATAAGCAGATATGGCAGCGGGGATTATAGGGAGGTGAGCTGAATGGGAGATGGTTGATATGCAGTTTATTATCAGTTATGCAATGCACTTTTATAAGCCCATACCTGTGGGGCCAGCAGGAACTCTGCAAAAGATGCAAGATTAGGAGCTTGTGTGCGAGAATATACATGCTTTTCAGGAGATGTGTAAACTTGTGGTGCAGGTTGTCTATTAGGTTGTATTAAAAATTAGAGAAAGTCTTATATGTTGAGTGCCTGTAAAGATGCAGATACTTTATGTATGGTTTATGTGTGTGTGTGTGTGTGTGTGTGTGTGTGTGTGTGTATGTGTGTGTGTTCTATTTGACTTCATCTGCTTTGTTACAGTGTTCGTCATACTTTGGTTAAACAAACAACTCTAACCCCCCCCTCCCCCTCCCCCCCAGGCTTTGTTGGGCGGAGGCCATCAGATGGATCTCACCAAGTTTCAATACACTCTCTGGGACATCTTGACAAAAGGAGACAGTGTCAAGGTAAGCTCCATCCCACCACCACCCACTTATTTGTTATGTTTTTAATATCTACAAACTATAGTCTTCATTTACGCCTTCATTACTTTATTCCATGAATTAGTTCCCATTTACACCCAAAAGTTCACTGAATCGTCCACGTTGAATAGGTGGTGCTGGAACCCTGGTGACAATCGGTATTGACTTCTTGCGTGTCTTGTGAATGTTGGAACAAACTTCTCCCCAAAGGGGTGTCGTTTGTAGACGTTCAAGAAAGAACACACGTTGATCCTCTATCTGTCTGCATGCAGTCGGTAGAACTGTGTAAATTTGCACGCCAAAGTTACTGTGAAAATTTACTTTGCTTCTGTTGAATCCGATAATTGCAGCTATTCTGTTCATTGACCATGTTAGTGCTGTGTGACCAAACCCTTATCTATCGTTGATCGCTTCCTTCACCCACCTACAGCACATTCAAGTAGTCTCAAACCTTTTCCCTCCTGTCTATGGGCTTTGATCCATATCCAAAACCTTTCCACTGGCTGTTTTTAAAACAATGTCTAGATAGATGTACAAATTGAAAAAAGCACTGGTGTCTAATGTGCAATAACCTCCTGCTACAATGTAGAGACAACAGAAAACCTAAACGAAAAGCACAAAATGAGGAAAGATTATATTACTTCCAACCAAAATGTGCAAAAGCTTGATTACTCCTGAGTTGTAAATTTAGCCACTGGTGATTTGAAGCAGTAATATTGTTTTAGTTAAAACATTGTGATTAAATTTCTCTCATGGTTCTATTCTACCTCGACAGTCATAACACAAATAACCTCATAAAACCTTCTTTTCTCGAGTCTGTGCTAATTTAGAGCACCTAAACTGCCGGCATATTTTAATTTGAGCACAGGTTTATAAACCACGTTATTGTCTGACAGCTAAGGCCGAATGTCGGTCCCTCTTTCCATCTCCTCACGCAGAGAGTACAAGATACCATCCTTTCATTTCCGCTCCTCCAGATAAAAAGATGAGAGAGGGAGAGGACGAAAGTGAGGCCTATCGCTGGGCAGCAGTGATTGAGTCCCTTCGCTAAGCCACAGCGAGGATCTGCTCAAATAACCCACTCTGCCGATAAGAAGCTAGTCATTTCCATAGACAAAAAACATTGGGATCCAGATTAGATTCACCATCTGCCTGGCTTATCTTAGCGTTGCTCCATCATTGAATGTGAATAAGGCAAACTCGTGTCCCCTGTCTGTTTATGAAAACACCACTGAAACACATTTCATTTGGTAGCGGTCGTCTGTCATAAATTGACTTTTTATTTATTTTTTACAAGACACTTTTTTAGATATTTGTTGTTTTTAAGAATATACGTTTTTAAGTTTTAGTCATCAGAAAGTTTTCAGAGGAACAAGCTGAGCTAACTGTGGCAGCTCTCTGCCAACGGGCCAAAACAGCGGCTCAGAAACACGTGAAACGACCACTTTCATTGTTCTTAGCGGTATAAATCACCAGGCCGGTTTGCTTTGGTGAAGAGGAGACCTCTGTGGATAATTTGGCTCCTGGTAAAAACGTCCTGAACAATAAACGGTAAAGGAATCTTTAGTAGCAGAAAATGGCATATTGTATGTTTATAATTAAATACTAAACGACACAGGAGCAATAAAAGAAGAAAAGTCAAACATAAAGATACAAAAAGAAGTGAAATAAATTGAATTTAATCCTTTTAAGCAAAGAGGACTATGGTGAATATTTCATGGGGTACATTGCCTCAGTTTCACTGTGTAGAGCGGGGAAAGTGGCACGCTATGACGACTGACAGGCTCGCACGCCAGCATCCGCCAGGAGACAGCCTTTCTTTTTGGTCTGTCTTCTTGACAAAAAAAAAGAAAAGTCTGTCTTGAAGATACTAAATAAGTGAAATAACTAATACGTTTTTTTTTCCCTCTGAAACCCCATTTAACCCAATCTTGACCTTTAACTATTATCTAGTCACATTTCACGCAAGTAGGCATGGGAAAGTCTCCGTTGACAGAGGTGTCCAAACATGATCCTTGAGGTAGATGTTCATTTTCTGTGAAACTCAAGATGTGCAAAGATGACAAGTGTTTGATATCTTTGACTAGACAGAAAGGGCTGTAAAGATACGAAGTTGCAATCTGTTCTTACTCCGAACACGTAAAATACAGACGTTTGGACGGTGGCTGTTAGCATCTGATGCAACAAAAAAGGCTCCTAGACACCCTCGAGCAGCATACATATGGGGTTTAGCGAGTGGTATGTAAGGGGGGAATTGCACATAGGGATGTTCGTCGGGGGTTGGATGGGTCAAACACAGGACTTTCGCCCAGAAGAGCGAGGTTCGTGGTCCCGCGTGTGTCCTTAACATCACGTTATTGCCGCGTGTTGGGGAAGCCGCTTTCTTCTTCAACCGTGCCGTTATTCCCACGTGTCACAGAACTGTAAGCCCACCCACGACCTTTCCCTTAACCTCACAGCGTCAAAAGGGATGCCATTAGTTCTGACCAAGCGCATGTAATATGACTCTAAAGGAGACTACCAAGCGCGTGTTATATGCAACAACAAAGACACCTGACCAAGTGTTCTCAGATTCAAAGTTTCAAATTTGATGAGATGTTGGTGACAGTATGTTGGGAGTTTCAGTCCTATCCCAGTGTGTGTTTATGATAAGTTGTGGCCCCCAGAAACTCATTTTCAGGACAGGCTGGTTGTTGATCAGTGTACTCAGTTCTTACGGGTTCAGTTTAAAGGTTTGATGCGGTACAGGGTATGATAAAGCTTGTGCTGCTTTTGAGACTTTTGCTATTAGTTGTGCACATCTTACTTTCTGCTGCTCTGATGGAGTTGATATACTCATCATCATATGCAAAATTACCCCAAAACCAGCTCGCGAAAAGTGGTGATAAGGTATAACCATTTTTAATCAGGCAATTTTAGTCTTTGCCTCTGTTACTGTAGGAGACGTCTCAGCTGCTGAATGACACGTTAACATCAGTATGACACATTTTCAAGGGATCGTGAACCACTTGTTTCCATACCTCTTGGTTTCTTGCTCTTCACTGCCACATCAAGCATCCATTACGTTTAAAATAAATAAATAAAGGGGTCAGGAAAATGTTGTATTTTAGAATATACCGCATTAACACTGGTAATAGATTTTGACCTTTTCACACAGATACAAAGGACTGGGTCTAATTGTGTTATACTGAAGGTTTTTGCACAGTCGCTGTGGTGACTAAGGGCGTTTTTTAAATTCACACTTTCATACCACATTTCATCCTGGCAACGGAGACCGACACAAGCGCATTGGCCATGACAATGCTTTCTGTTTCAAAAGCATGAATCACTGCATCTCTTATACAGCCTAATTAGCAGCTAATTATTCAGGCTTTTCTTTCATTTCAAATGATTTTAATCTATCCTCCCTTGTCCCATGGAAGGGTTGCCATTCCTGCTGGATTCCTGCTGGCCTTAGTTACAGTACAGACCCTGTGAGGCATTTGTTCACCCAAACACTGTACATCAAATTTATTACGCCTTGATTTTTTTTCTATTCTTTGCACAACACATGCATAACATTTCCTCTTTCCTATCGGCACAAAAAGATTGCAGATTATCATACTTGGCCACATCTAGCATAGAGTGTTATTTGTAAATATATACCATTGGTTAGAATGACAATAAGTATACAGTAGTTCAGTTTTAAATGTCAAAGTGCATCCTGGTTGAAAGCAATGGATTCAATGTCTGTAATTTAACCACAGTAACAGCCCTACAGTAGCTGCCATGGTTTTGACAATATGCTACATTCCCCTCGAGCATCATCAGTGAAAATATAGAATTGTCTTCATTTCTTTCGGGAAAGCAAGAATCAGCAATGTCAGCAGTAATAGCAGAAGCTTTGGATTAGAGTACACCCGAATTAGCAAATTATATTTGGAGTTGGGTGACTTTTTTCGTGAAGAGTGACGCGCTGTTAGGGGTACATTTGTGTGAATATTAAATGGACCCCCTGCTG